>NW_023240934.1:0-1314 GCF_002007445.2 Ailuropoda melanoleuca
CTGTATCGTTCTCATCTTCCTCCTTCTCAGCACAATCTCAGAGTTCTTCAGATCTTCACCTCTCCGACAACTTTGCAATCTCATTCAAAAGCAATTCACAGCTCCATTGAATAGTTTGAGAAAATAAGAGTAATTATATGTTCCTTTTCAATATTTGAATCAACAATGGCCACATGATCTAATACTGACCAGTAAGATACCAGGAGTGGTTTACCAGAGCTTCTGTGAAAGGACCCTCTTATACTTCTGAGAGGTGAGGGTAGCCTTAAATATCTCTTGTTTTGTACTGAATTTTAACAAGGCCATCCTGTCCTCTGAATCTCATTATGGTGTACTATCATCTAGTGAAAAAAGGTATTTCATGGATATAAATGTAGTCAGTTCTGTGAAATGCCATTAATGATCAAACAAGGTGTAGACTGATAATTGACCATTTACTTGAGCAGTATGGAGATCACTGAGGACCTTGATAACATCAATTTCCCCAGGGTATTGGAAACCAAAGCTCAAATGGATAGGACTCAAAAAGATGTGGAAGAAAAAAATATGGACTACTGGAAACAGTGCGATTGTCCATCAACAGAGGAATGGATAAATGAAATGTGATCTATATATAATGCATATAATATAAATTTCATTTAGGGGCACCTGGGTGGCTCAGTCAGTTAAGCAGCAAACTCTTGATTTTGGCTCAGGTCAAGATCTCAGGGTCCTGGGATTGAGCCCCATGTCAGACTCCGTGCTCAGCAGGGAGTCTGCGTGAGGATTCTTTCCCTCTCCCTCTGCCCCTCCCCCTGCTCATGTGTGCTCGCTGCCTCTCTAAAATAAGTAAATCTTAATATGTATATATATTTCATATATGTTTCATATTATATATTATATATTTTATATATGTATTTTATAGATTATATAGTATGTATATAATATGCATATATTATATATAATACATACTTAATATGTAATATATACGTTTCATGTATATGTGAAATTGAATATTATTCAGCCATAAAAAGGAACTTAGTTCTGATACATGTTACAACAGGGATGAACCTTGGGTATCTTATGCTAAGTGAAAGAAACCAGAACAAAAGAATAAATATTATATGATTCCACTTACTGAAATGTTCAGAATAGGCAAGTTTAATGTGAGGTTACCAAGGATGGGGGAAGTGGAAAATGGGAGTTATTGGGTAATGAGTACAGAGTGTCTGGTTGAGGTGGAAGGCTTTGTAATAGATCGTTGTGATGGTAACACAACATAGTGATTTTAAAATACCTCTGAATTATACACTTAAAAATGGTTCAAATGGCCAG
>NW_023240935.1:0-1314 GCF_002007445.2 Ailuropoda melanoleuca
GAAGGATTTCTCTCTGATACAAAAACCAAGGACATTAAACAAGAATAACTTTTAGTTGAAACTCACTGAACTAAGCACAACCACATTCTCTCTCTAGAGTTTCTACCCCACTCTAAAATCTGAAATTGAACTCACAGAGAATTTTTAAAGCTTCAGAAAAATACAGTGCTTTCTCACATTTTCCTGGTTTTCTTTTCCAGGCAAAGTTGTTCAATCTCATTCTGAAAGCCATTCAACTTGGTAAATCTCTTCACAAATCCAAAAATAAATAAATAAATAAATAAAAATGTTTGCCTTCTCCAAGCACACAGCAATTTTCTTCCAAGAATCTTCAAATAGTAAGCAAAGAAAAACAATATTCTTAGGAATGATTATGAGAGGAAGTGTAGATGGTACCACTGAATTTCTTCTCCTGTTGAGAAAGTATGACATGATAAGGTAAAGCAAAAAAGTCAAAGACAAAGGAAAGAACTTCAGAATCTGATCTAATCAAAATCTCTCAAGTATGTGCCATCAACCTTTCAGAATCAATATCCTAATGGTCATCTGTCATCTGACAGGCTTTGGTTTTCAGAGTGTGAGAGTGGGAAATGTGAGGGAGAGGGGATTGTGTGATGACTAAGGCCTGTTCATTTAGGTGGGGCTAAGCAGGTGGTGGATCTTCAGCTCTTCTGATTGGCTGGGGAAAGCCAGTGCTTCTCATGAAGCATGAGGAAGGGACATTACCACAGTAACTCCTGAGACAGAAAGGAGGGGAGAGCATTCCACTTTGTGCTATGAGAAAATGTACTTGAAATGGCAAGACAGGAAACACCTACAAAAAATAGCAGAAGACATGCCACTGGTAGCTAGAGCCAGACTGAGGACAACTAAAAAGTGGTCTGTCATTCTTATCCCTAAAAACATAGATTGTTGTCTCCTGTATTCTATCAAAAAGGGTTTTTAAGAAATGTCGCTTTGGGGCACCTGGGTGGCTCAGTCATTAAGCATCTGCTTTCGGCTCAGGGCATGATCCCAGGGTCCTGGGATCCAGCCCTGCACTGGGCTCCCTGCTCAGCACTCCCCCTGCTTGTGTTCCCTCTCTCACTGCCTCTCCCTCTGTCAAATAAGTAAATAAAACCTTTAAAAAAAAAAAAAAGGAAATGAAAAGAAAGAAAGGTCATTTGACAGTGTTTGTGGTGATGAACCTTTATCTTTTTTTTTTTAAAGATTTTATTATTTTTTTTTAAAGATTTTATTTATCCATTCGACAGAGATAGAGACAGCCAGCGAGGGAGGGAACACAAGCAGGGGGAGTGGGAGAGGAAGAAGCAG
>NW_023240936.1:0-1349 GCF_002007445.2 Ailuropoda melanoleuca
GTTTCTGGAAGCCAGAGCCCCGGGAAACGGGCACGCAGCAAGAGAACATCCTTCCCTCTCGAATGTCTCTGCCCAAGTGAGCCTGATCGGGGACTGCGCTTGAATGTGGTTGCCTGGTGACCGGGGTTCCAAGTTCCGTTGGGGTCGGTTATCAGGGAAGTGACTTCACTTCCTGGGATCCCCTCCCTGAGTCCACACCTGGACTAGCACCTACACAGGCAGTGCCCTGGGCCGCCGACGGCTCATCCGCTTTCTGCATGCCGTGCCACGCCACATGCGTACCCAGTGACACCAGCACACCCCTCTCCACAGGCCGCAGGGAAGGTCTGGGTGCAGCCAGGGCCCCAGCTGAGAAACACCCGGGGCTCTGACGCAACTCTCCATCTTCCCTGTTTTGGACCCCGGAGAAGCCGTTGTGCCCGTCAGGGATGGTCTGTGTCTTGCCTGTGTGATAGGGATTATTCCAGCATGTACTTCTTGCAGNAACTTCCTGGGGTCCCCTCCCTGAGTCCACACCTGGACTAGCACCTACACAGACAGTGCCCTGGGCCGCCGACGGCTCATCCGCTTTCTGCATGCCGTGCCACGCCACATGCGTACCCAGTGACAAGAGCACACCCCTCTCCACAGGCCCCAGGGAAGGTCTGGGTGCAGCCAGGGCCCCAGGTGAGAAACACCCCGGGCTCTGACGCAACTCTCCATCTTCCCTGTTTTGGACCCCGGAGAAGCCGTTGTGCCCGTCAGGGATGGTCTGTGTCTTGCCTGTGTGATAGGGATTATTCCAGCATGTACTTCTTGCAGAAGTCCACAGGCATAGGTGGGATACCCTCTAAGAAATGGGGGGAGTGGTGTCGCGCACGTAGGGAATACCTGCCGCCACGTGTTCTTCCTTTCTCGCCTTCTCGGAGTCAGTAGCTCCTCCGATCCCACCCACAGTCCCTAGTGTTGTGTGTGTGTCTGTGCACATGTGTGTGCCCCAATAGTCCTATTGTGCAGGCCCAGAGGATGACAGGCCCACCTAGGGGCGGACGGGAAATAGCTTTCCCAGGTCTTAGGCTTTCTAATGCCTCNTTCCAAGGCAAACCCTGCATAAGGGATTGGAGCTTTGGCTTAGAGGGGCTGAGCCCACCCTTACCCCTAGATGCACCCAGTCGTGTGTCATGAGCCATTCCTCCTTTTCTCTGGGTGTCATGTGGGCAGGGGTGCCGTCAGTGGGTTGCCCTGGGTTGGGCTCCTCGTCAGACAGGTACGTGCTGGGATGCCTCCTGCCTGGGATGGCGATGCTTCTTCTCACCCCCATCCCATTTCCAGGTCTACAGCCAGTTCCAAAACACAACCTCTTGCAGAGC
>NW_023240937.1:0-1314 GCF_002007445.2 Ailuropoda melanoleuca
GGAAAAAAAAAAAAAAAAAAAAAGAACCATGGGTTAAGAAAAAGCGTGTTGGCTGTAGTAATGAGGATAGATTGAGGGATGGGGGCTTAGAGAGAAGAGTGAAAACACAAAGACATTAAGAGGGAAGCTTTCACTGTGTTCTAGGTCAAGAGTGATGGTGGTGCTGATAGTAGAGATGAGCCAGAGTCAAAATATATTTTTAGAAGTAGAACCAGTAAGACTTTAAGTGGATTTGATATTGGACAGGGAAAAAGTCATCATGGATGACTTCCAGTCTCTGGCATCAGCAACTGATAGTTGGCAGAGCCCTTTATGATAATGAAAGGGTGGGGGGGGCAGGGAATCCAGGATATAGGAGGGAACAAGTATTCAGGTTTGAGCAGACAAGTTTGGGGGTGCCTGGGGGATATCCAAATAGAGAAAACAAGTATGTAGTTGGATATACAGGTCTAAGGCTTGGAGGGGATGCTCTCTCGGTAACATGAACTTGAGAGTCATCTACATAAAGATAGCATTCAATGCCATGGGAATGGAGATCATTTACAATGAAAAAAGAGGGTTGAGAATAAATCCTGGAAAAATTTCAGAATTAGCAAGTGAATATAAGAGGAAAATCCTACTAGGGAAAATCATAACGGAAAGGGGCAGGAGGCAACCAGCAACGAGTGTTTTCATGGAAGTCAGGAGAAGAGCATTTCATTTACTAATCCTTCTTACCCCGTGGCCCTCCATTCAAAATTCAGCTCCTGGTGTGGGTATCATCTTTTCTAGAATGTCTTTCCTCATAATCTTCTTTGACTACCATGCACCATGAAAATGGCTTATGACTGTGTTACAAGAGCAGCTATTAACGTTCGCAATTTATTAAATACTTAAAATGTACCAGCAGCTACACCATGCATTTTACCTGCATTTATTCTCTCTTACGCTGTAATCACATACTCATTAAGTAAAATTGATTATTCTTTTTCCCCCTCAACTTTAGTTGCAGTAGATAATAAGATCTACATTGGGGCACTGTTCAGAAAACAGAAATAAGGAGTCATACTTGGCACAATATCTACGGTGTAGAATTTACAGAGTAAATCCTTTTTTTACACTCTTTACATTTATAATTTACGATTATACATTTACGATGTATAGATTTACCTCCTCTACAAACTACGAACTCTTTAATGCACGAGGTGTTTTTCAGTCATCTTGAATCCCCAATACTATGAACATTGCTAGGTATGTTTTATGTGCACAAAGTTTTATGGAAGTATTAGTCTCTAGTTTATATTTCAAAGGTAGACGTTTCCAATTCTAGATGTG
>NW_023240938.1:0-1314 GCF_002007445.2 Ailuropoda melanoleuca
AGAGAGAGAGAGAGAGAGCACTGAGTGTGAGCAGGGGGAGAGGGAGAAGGAAAGGGGAAGCAGACTCCCCGCTGAGCATGGAGCCCAACGTGGGGTTTGATCTCACAACCTGAGATCATGACCTGAGCTGAAACCAAGAGTCAGACATTTAACCGACTAAGGCACCCAGGGAACCCCTGATAGTTAATTTTATCTGTCAACTTGACTGGACCACCAGATTTTCAGACCTTCGGTCAAACATTATTTTAGGTGTGTCCATCTGGCTGTTTCTGGATAAGATTAACATTTGAACTGGTAGACTGAGTAAAGCAGGCTGCCCTCCCTAAGGTGGATGGGGCCTCCTCCAATCAATTGGAAGACCTCTAGAGAAGAAAAATGGAGGGAACTCCTCTTGCCTGATGGCCTTCAGAGGCATCACTGGTCTTTTCCTAACTTTGAACTTGAACTGAAACACTGACTCTTCTTAGGTCTCCAGCCTGCCTGCTTTTGAAATAGCTGGAACTTACACCATCTGCACTCCTAGTTTTAAGGTCTTCAGACTCAGGCTGCAACTACACCAATGACCTTCCTGGCTCTCCAGCTTGCTGAATACAGTTCCAGGGACTTCTCAGTCTCCATAACCATGTGGCTCAATTCCTTATAATAAATCTCCTTATATGCACACATTTATACATATATATCTTATTGGTTCTGTTTCCCTGGAAATCCCTAATACAAATGGCTATGAAGCTAAATCCCACACAAGGGGCTCGTTTTCCCTTTGATTCCCATTATTGAAAATTTCTAATAGAAAGCAGGTCGTTAGTTAGATAAATAATTTAACAATTTCAGGTTTGATAAAGCAAAAAAGCTAAATTGAACTGAACTAAATGCTATAATTAAAGGTCTTCAGGCAACCATATTCAATATTCCTTCCTTGACTTACTGATTTTGAACAATAAAGATTCCATACCTTAGGATGCCATGGGTCAGGTGATATTATAGTTAACAATGAAAATAAAACTTTGGACAAATGAACTGTTCTACTTGTACTTATCAACCACCTGTTTGTATTTGGGTTTGTTCTGCAGAGAGGTTAAGCTAAGAATGTTAAGAATTGAAAGAAGTATTCCAATTCTTACCCATAAAGTAGAAATTCTGAAAAAAGGAGTACAATTAATCATTTCAGGAAAATTAATGTAGATGAATAGAAAAAGCTAGGGCCTTTTTACTTTACTTACATTTACTTTATAAAAACTACCCCCCCAGGGGCGCCTGGGTGGCACAGCGGTTAAGCGTCTGCCTTCGGCTCAGGGCGTGATCCCGACGTTACGG
>NW_023240939.1:0-1314 GCF_002007445.2 Ailuropoda melanoleuca
AGCAGGCTCATAGCGGAGGAGCCTGACGTGGGGCTCGATCCCATAACACCGGGATCACGCCCTGAGCCGAAAGCAGATGCTTAACCGCTGTGCCACCCAGGCGCCCCTAACGTATATTTAAACCATCTCCTTGAGATAGTCACTCCGTTGCTACAAATATGTAATGGATTTTTTTTTTTTTGGCTGTAGAAAACATATTCCAAATTTTATAGCATAACATCCAAGACACCATTCTTTCTTTCCAGTATTTCTTTCCAGAAACCACCCAACCCTAGTGTCCTTCCCCTTACAGAATATGATCTGTACTTTCCTATATGGAGCCATGGTTATGGCTTTAATCCATATCTGAAAATCTTCCCCAATTCTGTTCTCTTGGAATATATTTTACTGCTTTTAAAACAAGCTCAGAAAACATCTTCTCCTTTGACCACTCATACACATTTAATCAGTAATTCCTCTAAGTGACCACTATACTTACATATAGTTCTACTGGTAATCTACTGAGTAACTGCTGTATGTTTTTATTTTTAGGTTGTATTTAAATTCAAGTTAGTTGACAAACATTGTATTATTGGTTTCAGGGGTAGAATTTAGTGATTCATCAGCTGCATGTAACACCCAGTGCTCATGACATCAAGTGCCCTCCTTAATGCCCATCATCAAGTTACCTAGCCTCCCACCTGCCTCCCCTCCAGCAACACTCAGTTTATTCCCTACAGTTAAGAGTCTCTTATGGTTTACCTCCCTCTGCATTTTTATTTATTTTTTCCTTCCCTTCCCCTATGTTCATCGGTTTTGTTTCTTATATTCCAAAAATAAGTGAAATCATATGGTATTTATCTTTCTCTGACTGACCTATTTTGCTTAGCATAATACACTCTAGATCCATCCACGTCATTGCAAATGGCAAGATTTCATTCTTTTTGGTGGTTGAGTGATATTCCTTTGTATATATATTCCACAACCTCTTTATCCATTCATCAATTGATGGACATCTGGGCTCTATTTGACTATCGTAGACACTGCTACGATAAACATCGGGGTGCATGTGCCCCCTTTGAATTGCTACTTTTGTATCCTTTGGATAAATACCTCATAGTGCAATTACTGGGCCATAGCGTAGTTCCATGGAACTGGTATATTTAGATATCATTCTATTGGAAACTTATCAAACTATAAGATTGCTGGCCTACAGGTTTCAGACACACAGGTGCTCATTAAATGTTATGAGCTTTTACTTGTGGCCTTTGCTGTAACCTACAGAAAGATTGTAACTGCCTGCAAGAGAGGACTCTCTAAAGTAAGAATTTCAAG
>NW_023240940.1:0-1314 GCF_002007445.2 Ailuropoda melanoleuca
CAATAGAGTATCAATTTGGGGGATACAAATAAATTTTAGTGTGTAAGAAAGTTTACAAATATGGAATCCATGAATGACATTGACTGTATAATATTTACATGTGTCAACATTACTTTTTATTGAAGAATTGCAATTTATCTGTTTCTCTTTATGGGAGCAAATGTCTTATATCCAAAAATCAGTTACTGATGGGAGAACCTGTCAGCCACCTTCCCTTCAGTGTTTGACAGAATATACACCTTGAATGGTTCCTCTATTACTTTTACTAAGGTTCTGGAGACATATCAACTCCCTTCTCTTCATTTCACTCAACCTGTATCTGGAGATATTATGGAATTGGATATATTTCTCTCTCCATAAATCTTTTGAACTACTCTAAACACCAGACCTTATAATTTGACAGTCTGAACTTGCCATTTTTACTTCATCACTTAAAGAAAAAATGAAGTTCAACATTCTATATGTATAAGGTCATGAATTAGGAACTGCTGGGTTATTGTGTTGTTAATTTTATGTATCACTTGGCATGCCATAGAACCTAAGTACTTGTTCAAACACCAGATCAAATGTTGCTGTGAATGGATATTTAGAAGACAATCGACATTCTTACCAGCAGACTTTGAGTAAACCAGACTACCCTCCATAATGTGAGTGGACCTCATCCAGTCAGTTGAAGGCCTAAATAGAAAAAGACTGAGGTCCCCTGAGGAGAGAATTGTGCCTCCAGATTGTCTTTGGTCTTGAACCACAACATCAACTATTTCTCTGGGTCTATAACCTGCCAGCCTGCCATGCAGATTTCAGGCATGTCAACTCCCACAACCTCTGAAAAAATTCCTTAAAATAAATTTCTCTGTAAATACACACATACATCCTATTGGATATTTTTTCCTCTGGACAATGCTGACAAATACAGTTATTAAATTCTTATGTGATACAGGCATTAAAACAAGTTTGCGCAAATGGTTTTCTGTAAGCATTGATAATGTTTGCATAGGCTTTTACAAAACACACGTGTACACACACACACCCTAATCACTTTGAATTGAAGAAAAAAAGGAGAGTTCCTATGTATAGGGTCTTTAGTCATTGATTTGAAATATTACTCTCAATATTCATATTAGTATTGATTAAAAAGTGTTACTTGAGAACCATTATAATTTATGAAATAAGAAACTCAGTCTTTTCAGTAACCCACTTTTCATATTTGTTTGATACTCCTACACTTTTATTTCTTTTATGGCTGCAATTTTTCATCTACATATTCAATCTGAAATAAACAAATTTGCCACCTTTTAGTTATTACTTTTTTTT
>NW_023240941.1:0-1314 GCF_002007445.2 Ailuropoda melanoleuca
ACAGTACAAGATAATAAATAACAAAACAAGAAAATTGTGGATAATGAAAAGTGGGCAGAAGAACGGAGGCAGAGGAAACCCAAGTGTCCACACGGAGGAATGCTAAGTGGACCGTCGACAAGAAGCAGGTCAGTTTCTGCCTGGAATCCTGGAGCTGCTCAGAAGTGGGGGGCGGAGGTCAGGCTAAACAGACTGGGGCCGTGGAGCAGTCTGTACAAGGAGTTCGATCTCAGCATGCCTTTCCTTTAATACGCGGGGTGTGGAAGGGTGATTTTGGGGGGAAACTGCACCAGAGTCTCCGGGAACAGCAGACACCAGTGATGGCGGTGATGGGGACCACCACCCGCTTCCGAGTGCTGGTCACGACACTCGCCCCCCTCCCCAGTGGGAGAGTGGAGAACAACTGGAGATAAGACCTTGGATTTAACTTTGGAGGAAGGAGATGATCCCAAAAGGAGATTGCTTGATTAATACTCTATCATTAAAATGTTTCCAATTAAAAGAAAAAATACCTGTGGTGTGCAGAATAATTACCCCAGAGGTGTCCAGGTTCTAACCTCTGGAACCTGTGGCTGTGTTGTCTTACGTGTCACACATGTGATTATGTTAAGGGTCTGGAGATGAGAGGGTAGCCAGGTGGGCAGGTGTCCAGGTTCTAACCTCTGGAACCTGTGGCTGTGTTGTCTTACGTGTCACACATGTGATTACGTTAAGGGTCTGGAGATGAGAGAGTAGCCAGGTGGGCCCAGTGTAATCACTGGGGTCCTTAAAAGCAGAAGCTCTTTCCCAGCTGTGGTCCAAGAGATGCAACACTGGAGCTGTGAGGATGAAGGAAGGCGCCATGAGCCAAGGAACGTGGACGCCTCTAGAAGCTGGAAAGGGTAAGGAAAGCGACCCCACCCTGGGGCCCCCAGGGAGGAACCAGAGCTGCAAACACCCATGTGGGACTCTAGGCTGCAGGACTGTAAGGTTATAAATCTGTACCGGTTTAAGCCACCAAGTCTCTGATAGCTTGTTACAGCAGTAATAGTAATAGAAATTATAAAAAAGAATAGTAATTACTATTACCATAGTAAAACAAAAAATTTAACAAGACATAGCAAATAGCATGGAAGTCACTTTTTGGGGCAACTGGTTGGAAGCAGCGGGCTCCGGGCAGTGACAGTCAGAGCTCTGTTCTTTGTCAGCAAGGTGTTTTCCTGTCTGATGTCTTGGCTCTCTACCACGGGGATAAAAAAACATGCTTTTCCATTCTGTTCCACTAGCACAGTATTCCCCTTGCTACCCTATAGCAATAGCAGGGTCCCATGTGAC
>NW_023240942.1:0-1176 GCF_002007445.2 Ailuropoda melanoleuca
CCCCGGTGGGCCTGCCTTACAGGGACATTCCTGTCCCCAACATGCCAGGAGCTCACGGCTGACTTGCCATAGTGCAGCCCCTGAGTGCCACACCCGTGCGGCTTCCAGGCATTTGCTGGTGTAGATCCTTCTGCCAGAAGCACCTGCTTCTACCACCTGGAAAAACCATGCTCAGACTTCAAGCCCAAATCCCGCATCACCTCCTCTGAGAAGCCCTCCAGCATTCTCCCTGGCAGAGTCCCTGTGCCCTACTCTGCTCCCACGGCACCTGGGGGAGGGGCTTAAATCCCCTGTTGCAGTCACCCTGTCCATGTCTCCCCCCACCCCTTTGGATCTAATCAGGACTCTCTAGACTTGTCCCTAATGTCAGCACAGCCCCAGGAGGCCTGCCCTTGGTGGCCAAGTGTTGTTTGCAGGGATGCAGACGTTTGNACTCTCTAGACTTGGGGGCCAAGTGCTGTTTGCAGGGATGCAGACGTTTGCGGGAGAGAGCTGAGGAAACGCTGCTGTTTTCTACCTGGCTTGTTTCTGCTTGATGACAGATCGCTTTCCCTCTAAAGGAGGACTCTTCTAGGAAGGCTAGTGTCAGGAAAGAGCAAATGGAAAGAGCCAGCGACTGCTTCCCATGTGGTCTGGCTGCCGTGGCCAGAGCTGAGTGTGTGCCAGGCACTATGGGGACACCGGCCACGCAGGCAGGTCTGGTTCCCCCGGCAGCCCTAGGAGAGAAGGGCCCCGGCAGAGATACAGAAGCTGAGGGGAAAAGGCCCCACGGCTTGGGAAAGCTGTAGCCGCAGCACTGCTATAGGCTTTTCTGCTTTGCCCTGGCCAAGGGGCTGCGGTGCGCCTGTACCCCGCACCCTGTACCCCACCCCCACACCCGTGCACACAGAAGCCAACCTGACCCTTCCTTCTGGGGTCCCCAGCACATGTCCCTGGGGCATCATGGCTCCTCCCCCAGCTTTAAGGGAAGGACAGAGTGACAGAATGATGATGCAAGAATCACACTCCAGGGCTTGGGATTATCACCCCACGGGTGGGCCAGGAGCTCGGCTTGAATTTGCNCTGAATTTGCAGATGGAAAAGCCAGGTGAGGGGACAGGTGGTATCTTGGGTCCAGTAACTCAGGGAAGGGGCCAAACTCAAGGCCACGTTGACGCTCTGACCTCTGACACTTGG
>NW_023240943.1:0-1314 GCF_002007445.2 Ailuropoda melanoleuca
GTACATTAGCCTTTTTTTTTTTTTTTTCTATTCCACAAACAGGGCAAGTTCACTGTGACAGGATCTTTGCTCTTGGAGTTACCTCTGTTTGGTAAGTTCTATCCATAGATTTTCACATGGAAAAATTATTTTTTAAAAAGATTTTATTTATTTATTAGAGATACAAAGAGAGAGCATGAGCTGGGGGAGAGGCAGTACATGGAAAAGCTTTAACACTATTTTTGAAGCAAGGGATGTGTGATAACAACACTCCGCATAGGAAAAATGACAGAAGATGAATCATCTGCATCAGTCAGGGTAAACTGGGTATGCTGCAGCAACAAACAGTCCCCCAAATCTCACTGGCTTAAAACAACAAAGGTATATTTTTTGCTCATGCTACATGGGCAGTGTGGATTGGCAAGAAGGTTCTACCCATCGCTGAGATGCTAACATTTTACGATACCACCAACTCGACATGAGGTTTCAGGGTCTGCCATGTCAGAAGAAGATGAGACAGACAGTAGAGCATTGTCAGTTAAATGGCTTATCCCAGAAATAACATAAATCATTGCTAGGATTTTATTGACTGTAAGTCTGGATCTGCTGTTTCCATCTTTTTATTAGGCCTTGTTGACAGGGACTAAATTTTCTTATTGGGATTTTCAAAATAATTTGAAGTACTTTTAACAATTTAGATTCCTGGGTCCCACCTTTCAAGATCTGATTTAATTGGTGTGGGATGGGGCGTGGTCATCACTTTATCTGCATCACTTCCAGTAAGTAAGCTGCAGGTGATGTACAGACCACACTGGGAAAAACACACCTCTAGAGACTAGAACAATGGTTGGTCTATTGTAAGGGCTTACTAGATATTTTTTGACTGACTGTACAATTAGGATTCCTTTATAAATAAAGATTTAAAGGAATGAATCGGTGATTTAAATGAAAAGAATCTGTGTATACCAAGTTACATTAGGAGAAAGAGAAAGGCCCAGATGTCTATTTGTCCACCCTTAAATAACTCCCAATTTTGGGAGGAGGTAATGTTGGGACTTTCTTTCACTTTGCGCATGTCACTAGGTTAATTCATATAGCTGTGTCATATATCTTGTTTAGGAAAAAGGCACAAGTCTAATGATACTAAAAAAAAAAAAGTGGATGAATTCTTTGACTCATTCCATTTGAAATGAACTATGGAGAAAGCAAATCCAATCTCAGGGAATTAGAAGTTACTTTAATTACGCGAAGTACAGCCTACATTTCTTTGACAATGATAGATAATAACCTCCTTTTTATGTTGTATTAAAAACCTAATGGCCAACAACTTTATGA
>NW_023240944.1:0-1314 GCF_002007445.2 Ailuropoda melanoleuca
GTCTGGACCAATGAGCTGGCCGGACGGGCCGCGCGGGGCGGTGCCGGGCCCTGGTGTCCGGGAGCCGCCGGGCGGCGTCCGGCAGGCCGGAGGCCGGGGGCTCGGCGGCCGCAGCCCGCAGCGTTCTCTGCGCTCTCGGCGTCGCCTCCGCTGTGCGGAGGGGCGGATGACACTGCGGAGCCGGACGACGGCGCGCCCTGGAGCCCGAGGCCTGGGGGATTTGGGCGAGAGCAGCTGCTGGCCTGCAGCCCGAGCCGTTCCGCGCGTCCGGCGCCGGGCTTCTCTCCGAGGACTCGCAGAGAAATGCAGCATTCCGGGAGGGAGCGAGGGTACCCTGAGAGCCGGAGCCCCCGAGGGACGTGCCGCTAAGAGGCGTCTCCGCCCGCAACTGGGTCGCCTGGGGTGGGAGTGGGGCCCAGGAAGCCAGTCCTGGCCGCACTCCCTGCCTGGCGGCTCTCAGGCTCACCCCGGATAAGGAGTGACCCTCTGTCCCCCTGAGCGGGGTCATACTGAGGGGGAAATGTCAGAACGCCAAGAACCGGCACCCAGAGTCTCTCAGATCTGCAGTCTTCACAGCCAGGGCTGCGCACCTGCCGCTTATGTCTCCTCCCGGCAGGTGGGCTCCTTCCAGCTCACCTGGAGGACCTGGTCTAGGGAAGGGTCTCTGCCTGTGCCTTCATCCAAGCCCTGTGGGAAGGAGAAAGGTTCTAAGCCCTGCACAGTGTGCTTGTTGCCTCTTCACGGAGGGAGAAGGTAAAACGCCGTCTGGATACCAAATTGCTTGTTCTTGTCTCCTTTCCGCAGGGAAACACAAAAAGCACTCTGGCTTCCTAATTCACTGAGGACTTCTGCCCACGCCACTCCTGTACCTTCCTTGAAAGTAGAAGACAGTCGTAATTCACAACACATGGCCCCAGACCTAAAAGAGGCTGGTCTCCAAATCTGGGCTCAAAATAAAATCACAAATAAACCCGAGTAGAATCCTGAGCTCAGCAATCTGGGGTGAGGGGGGTTCACTTTGAGAGCCCTGGACATAGAAATTGGGACTGTCCTGCTCTGTGGGGTGCGGACCTGCTAGGGGTGAGTTGGACACCGGAGTGCGGTGCTGCCTGCCAGAGAGAACTGCCATGTCACACCCATCCCAGGGTTCGTCGGGCTGGGCCTGAGGTTTCTCAGTCCCCACAGCACTGGAGCTGATGTCACCAAAGTCACCATGCAACTCATCTCTAAGGCCACAAGACAGTGACCTCTAAGGCTCCACTCTGGAGTTCCCCACTCCAGGCCAAGGGGATCCTTAGGCAGGTTCAGAAGGCC
>NW_023240946.1:0-1315 GCF_002007445.2 Ailuropoda melanoleuca
TGGACAGCACTGGAGAAGATAATGCTAAGTGAAATAAGTCAAGCAGAGAAAGACAATTATCATATGATTTCACTCATTTATGGAATATAAGAAGTAGGAAGATCGCTAGGAGAAGAAAGGGAAGAAGAAAGGGAGGGTAAACAGAAGGGGGAATGAACCACGAGAGACTATGGACTCTGGGAAACAAACTGAGGGCTTTAGCGGGGGAATGCAATAGGCTGGTGATGGGTATTAAGGAGGGCACGTACTGCATGGTGCACTGGGTGTTATATGCAAGTAACAAATCATGGAACTTTACATCAAAAACTAGGGATGTACTGTATGGTGGCTAACATAATATAATAAAAAAAATCATTATTTTTTAAAAAAGAACATAGGAGGGTAACTTTCCAGTTTTAGGTACCTGAATTCTATAGACCAGCTTAATATCTAATTTGGTAGATAATCTTTTCCGTGGGAGGAAGAGGGTTCTGAATCTGGGGGCTGGAAATCCGAGATCCAGCATGGTCAGGTTCAGGTGTGCTCTCTCTTCCAGGGGGCAGATGGTCAACTTCTCATTGTGTCTTCACATGGTGGGAAAAGCAGACAGCCTGTTCTGAGGTCCCTTTTCAAAGGGCACTAATGCCATGCATGAGGGCTCTACCCTCATGACTTAATCACCTCCCAAAAACCCCACCTCCTAACACCATAACATTGGAGGTTGGGATTTCAGCATACACATTTTGAGAGGACATGAACATGCAATCCACACAAGGGTTGGTGATATTCTTTCCATATATCACCTCATATCCCATTCACCCTGGATGCTTAATGATCGCCTGTGGACTGATTGACCTGACTTAATAGTAGAGGTCAGTGTAGATGCTTTTGGGCTTTTTTTCCATTCCTTTAATAGAATTCTGTTAGTTCCTCTCTTTTCTTCTCCTCTCTCTGTCTCTATATCCCTCTTAGTATGAACAAATATTGTAGCTACTTATCTGAGAAACCTTTTACTTTAGCTTTAATTTTGCATCCCAGGAATGGAGCCCTCAAAGTTAGCAGGCAAAAGCTGATCCTTTAAGAGCTGTGGCTCCCCAAATATTGTGCACATTGGCAAGCTGTACCTTAATAGTTCCTCATAGCACACTGTGCCAACAGCTCATGGATCAAGTACTCCCTAAACAGCAATATTCCCTGACATGATGGATCATTATAGTTTCATTATAGTCTTTTGAGTCAATGATGTGGGAAGAATGGGCTATCATTTTTAGCCCCTTGGGAAAAGAGCTATTTTGCCTCCCCAGGGGAACCACCTGCCATTTTATCCATGTCTACC
>NW_023240947.1:0-3758 GCF_002007445.2 Ailuropoda melanoleuca
AAGCCTGAAGGCAGACAAAGGCTGCTCCAGGGCCAGGGGTTAAGGGACCGATAGCCTTCATGCATGAGCACATGCTGTGTCCACGACCACAGGCTTCGGAAGACAGAGCCTTGGCTGGCGAACAGGAAGGGCTAGTGTTACCCAGCAGTGTGGACCAGACGGATGTGCGTCTCTTCTACCAATTTTGATTTGGAGTGGAACCGTCTCCCTGAGATTTTCCAAGGCTTGAGGGCGTGCAGGTGATTAGATAACACACCTGCTGGAAGGAATTCTATAGCAGCGTCAGAGGAATGCTGAAACTTCACCTGCCAACAGAGATGCTTTTGGCAGAGAATTCTGAGTTGTTCTTTCTGAAAGCAATTAGACAAAAAGTTCAGCTGCTTTTTTAAGGCTCCTCCTTCGGGCGATTATAGCCTTTTTTAATTAATAAGTTGAATACGAAAGGATTTAATTTTAATAAATTTTTATGGATCTTCCTTTGAGATCCCCGTATAAGGTTTTCCTGCTAATTCTTCCAGACTTTTCTGGCTGCTCACGCATCCAGACACCTTTCTGCAAGGTGGAGGCTCTTGTTGGCGGAGTCGGGAAGCTTCTCCCAAAGACAGTGGGAGGCAAGGGATTGTGGATCTGTGGGAAGTAACTGCACACGGTACCTAAGCTTGATTCTGCAGAGTTCTCTGGATTGACACTTTGATTTCTTCACTGGCTGTCTTAGTCTGCTCAGGCTGCCATAACAAACTCTCATAGACTGGGTGGCTGAAACAACGACTGAAAGATTTATTTTCTCAGTTAGAGAAACTAGAAGTCCAAGATCATGGTTGGTTTCTGGAGGGCACTCTCTTCCTGTTTGCAGACAGCTGCTTTCTGTATGCTCACATGATAGGAAGAGAGAGAGAGAGCAAGCAAGCTCTCTTGTGTCTCTTCTTCTAAAGGCACCAATCCCATGACAAAGCCTCCATGCCATGATCTCAACTAAACCTGATTATCTTCCAAAGGCCCCACCTCCAGATGCCAATGCACTGGGGGGCAGGGGAGGGCTTCAACAGGTGAATTCTGGAAGGGACACAATTCAGTTGGGAGCAAATATGGATGAAGACAGATAAAATCAAGCGGGAGTCTAAAAGTCTGTTGCTTTTTGTTATTTGTTTAAACTTGAACTAGCACTCTATTGCCTGGAAGAGACTATTATAAGAGATTCAGAGAGAAAGGTACTGCACCCCTGGAGATTTAGCCTCATTTGGACCAATTTACATAAAATGAAAAGCATGTAAATTAGATTCATTCAATCCATCATTCAGATGGAAAGTAGTTTGAAATTCACCTATTATNCCATGATCTCAACTAAACCTGATTATCTTCCAAAGGCCCCACCTCCAGATGCCAATGCACTGGGGGGCAGGGGAGGGCTTCAACAGGTGAATTCTGGAAGGGACACAATTCAGTTGGGAGCAAATATGGATGAAGACGGATAAAATCAAGCGGGAGTCTAAAAGTCTGTTGCTTTTCGTTATTTGTTTAAACTTGAACTAGCACTCTATTGCCTGGAAGAGACTATTATAAGAGAGTCATAGAGAAAGGCACTGCACCCCTGGAGATTTAGCCTCATTTGGACCAATTTACATAAAATGAAAAGCATGTAAATTAGATTCATTCAATCCATCATTCAGATGGAAAGTAGTTTGAAATTCACCTATTATTTCAGAGTTGACAGTATAAGAATATTTGGAAATAAGACATAGCACTGAGGACAAGGACTTCATTTTTTTTTTTCTGAGATTTCTTCTCATTTTTCCATAAATCTAAGGGCACCCAGGGCAGGGCTGAAGCTGACCTAGCCACGAGGGAGTCAGTTCCGCCGTTCAGTTGTTTGGGTGGTAGGGACTTAGAGCATCTCTGTGCTGGGATCCAGATGGTGTTAGAGCAGAAGTCACTGCCTGCGTCCTCAAAAAAGTCACAGACTACCAGGATAGGAGTCCCAGAGATTAAGTAATATCGGGCCCATGCACCTGAGAATTATGCACAACTCCGGCAGAGAAGAGTGACTCCCATGAGCAAGTCACTTTGTTGAGCTCAGTCCAAGTGCCATGGGGAGGGTGACACTGGGCAGACTTCTCACCTGCAGGCCAGACACTGGTGCTCTGCAGAATTCTGCACCCCAGACAGGGCACAGCATTGGGACTGTCATAAATAGGACACAAGGGCATCCCGACAGCTAGACAGAAGGCGGAGCACAAGATGGCGGTCACCATGGGGACATCTTCTGCCAAAAGGAGGGTCCCAGCTGACAGAAGCAAAAGACAGAGCCCAAAAACAAGCACAAGCTAAGATGGTGAGTTTAGCAGGAGGACATCCTGTGAGGCCTCTTGGTCAGTCTCCAAACTTCACAACACTGCGATAGAGAGGAATCTGCTAAAAGAATGAGCAGCTTTTCTATATTCAACACACACACACACACACACACACACGAATCAACACAAAAGTCTACAAAGTACAACCAGACTATGAGCTCCTTGGACACAAAGTTCTCCCAGCATCAAGCCCTTTGTCGGGCATATAGGGAGGAGTCAAAAACGCTTGTTGAATGCACGCATGAATGAATGAATGATATGAAAGAGCTTGTCCTCCTGAAAACCACCATGACAGAGAGGAAGTCAGATCCCCCAGAGCAACCATCTTGCCACAGTAAACCTGGAACAAAACACATCTGCAGGGCCACTGGGAACAGAAAACTCAAATTTGGGAGCAACACCTCTCATGGAGCTGCAATGATGCTAGAAGTTTCTCTGCAGACCATGTCCACCTGGCATGAAAATACCAAAGGAAGATTCCTCGGAATAGGTCGTGCATGAACACAGTGAACATTTTTCGAGCAGCAGGGAACTCTACAAACAGCGTTAAGTAATATCTCAGTTGTGCCTTGGGAGGTAGGATTAATATTATCCCCAGTTTACAGATGAGGAAAATGAAACATGGGCCAATTAAACAACTGGCCCAAAACTGCAGAGTTAGTAAGTGGTAGAGTCGGGAGTCAAACCCAAGTGGCTCAGCTCCAGAGACAACCTCTCCAGTGTTTGTCCCTAGGATGGACAGACAGCAACTAAAGGCATTCCTTATCCCAGAAATACATATCGATGCTGGCCCTATTCATCCTTCTGGAGCCATAACATGAGGCAGGGCCTCTGTTCTACAAAACGTATACACTAGTGCATCTGTAGATAAATGTCCTGGAGACCNCCCCAGTTTACAGATGAGGGAAATGAAACATGGGCCAATTAAACAACTGGCCCAAAACTGCAGAGTTAGTAAGTGGTAGAGTCGGGAGTCAAACCCAAGTGGCTTAGCTCCAGAGACAACCTCTCCAGTGTTTGTCCCTAGGATGGACAGACAGCAACTAAAGGCATTCCTTATCCCAGAAATACATATCGATGCTGGCCCTATTCATCCTTCTGGAGCCATAACATGAGGCAGGGCCTCTGTTCTACAAAACATATACACTAGTGCGTCTGTAGATAAATGTCCTGGAGACCAGAGTGAGGCTCAAANGTATACACTAGTGCATCTGTAGATAAATGTCCTGGAGACCAGAGTGAGGCTCAAAAGGGTCTAAGGGACTGAAGCCTTCTCCTCTGACAAAGCAAAAGGTCCAGAGCAAGGTAATGTGGGAATGTAAGAGGCACGACAGAAAACAATGGAGATGGCGAGCATTCCCAGGGAACTCCAGGAACACAAGAGTGGCACCATGATGGAGGGAAAGGAAG
>NW_023240948.1:0-3108 GCF_002007445.2 Ailuropoda melanoleuca
AATAACTGTTGAATGAAAATTTACTCAATGAACCACAACAGAACCACACCCATGTGTCATTTGTAATTTGGTGTATATTTATAGAGATTATTTGTTACTTAATCCAAGACAGTTCTTTCCATTACATGCTTTAATTTCTCAAACTAATAGTTCTGTTGACCATTTGAAGTCCCAAGGTAAACGCACAAATAAACTATCAGACAGGTGTTGGTAAGAACCAAGTGTACTCAGCCGGGTATAGCCGCTAAACTACGCTTCCGCTGAGCAATAACCACTTTTGAAATAGAGCCAAAAAATGACTTTTGTATTCCTTTTGATGGTCAGTCTTTCTAATTTCTTTTTTTCTTCTTCTTCTTTTTTAAAAGATTTTATTTATTTATTTATTTGAGAGAGAGAGCACAAGTGGTGGGGGAGGGGAGAGGGAGAGAGAGAATCAGATTCCCCACTGAACAGGTAGCCTGACAGGGGGCTTGATCCCTGGACCCGGTGGGGCTCCATCCTAGGACCCTGGGATTGTGACCTGAGCTGAAGCAGACACTTAACTGACTAAGCCATCCAGGCACCCCAAGCTTTTTAATTTCTATGTGAGTAGATGCTGGAGTGTGTCCAAAATATCTAACAGCCAGATTATTTCTTTCATTTGTTTCTTTTCTATTTCTCCTTCCCATCTTTCTTTCTTAATACTCCAAATTCTGTTCCTCTTTTTAGAATTTCTCTCTTATTATTTCAGTAATTAGCAAGTTAATGATAAACTTTACTAAATGCATTACTCAGACTCTATGAGGGGGATTTAAAAGATATTCCCATTCTACAAAACAAGAGTAATAATTATACAGTAAGAGCATTGGACAAGTAAATAAAGTGTTTAATCAAATTATATGTTGAATACTAACACAAGCACGTGCATATAATATCCGAGGAGGAGAGAGAATTTAGGTTAGGATATTCTGGATTTTGCCTCTTTGATAAAAATACAACCTTTTTCCTTCTAAATCTTTTCCCCCTTCTGGAAGGCTTTTAGCAGACCATTGCCTTAAACCAAAAGAAGCAAAGAACTGTCTGACAGTGAACTCTTTGTCCTGTTCTTTTCAAATGGAATAAGGAGCCTAGTGAGACCATCTTACTGAAAAGTTAAGCTTGATGTGAGTCAGAATAATGGCTTTATTAGCCGAAACAGAAGGCTCCAGACCTGTGTGTTGCCCGTATTTGTACATCTCAGTGCCAAATATTATATGTTTAACTTTCAATTAATTATGAAATACAGGTTAGGAATGAGGCAGCCATTTAAGATTCTAGATAATATAAAAAATACTATTTTGGATCATGTTTTATATCAAAATATAAACATGTGGTTCAATTTATTAATTGATAAGTTTATCTTTATTTCCTTTTTCTACTTAGGTGAAATAGAAGATGATTTATATATATTTATTGGGAACATACAAAAGACATATATATTTTTTGGGAACATAGCAAAGCTTTGCACCAGGAGTGGAAAGCCAGATATATAGCTTAATCTATTTTTTTTATTCCCTTGCTTTTTGATATCTATATGAAGTAGAAAAGGGCATATGGTTAAAAAGTTAGAAAACATACCAAGTACTTTGAAATCAAGTTATCTTATTGAAAACAGTACCCATGATTGACTTTTTTTTTTTGACAAACCCAGAATTACTTACAGAGCAATTTGTGATATATTGGCCTGTATGACAATGCAATAAAATGAGGATGTTTGAAAGGAAAATACCTCATAAATACTCAGTATTTATTTGATATATATTTGTTAAGTAATTTAAGGAAAAATGAGTGATAGAACTGTATCCATCATGTAACTACATAAAACTTCCAATTGTTTTAGAAGCTCTGCTAGTAAAATTCAGATGTCCTCCTGAACAGTTGGTGTTGTACATGAATGATGCCTGATTGGTTGAAATAAAATTCCATTCAATTCACGATTCTTCCATAGTGGTTGTATTGGGAGAAGAGTGCTGGTGAGAATGGTAATTCAATCCTGTNTATTCGATCCTGTGGGCATGAAATTCTGTATACCCAAATTAAGACAGTGGCAGTGGGCTTAGGGAGAGACCTATCAATAGAGATTTTAGAACTGGAATGGGTGGAACTTCATGGATAGCTGAGTGCTTCAGGGAGAATGTTCAGGTTTCTAGTTTATGCAACTGGATGAGTAAATTACAGACAGAGTACATAGCAGGGACAAAGTTCGGGATCAGGGAAGATGAGTTCAGTTTTGAACAAGATGACCCTGGTCAGTGACCCCACATACATTTTTCTCATTTTCTCTCACATTTATCATTGTGGCTGAGTGTTGATAATTTGTAGGTATTGCTTTGTCAGTTGCTTTTAATAAATTTTTGTTAATACAGTTGTCTTTCCAGCTAGATTATAAACTACTTGAGGGTAGGCTCCTTTTATATTTTTCTCTTTGATGCATTTCCTAGGCTTCCAGTAAAATTCTGCTACAGTAGAAATCAATATTTATAACCAGCAACATTAATTTCCCTATGAGTTATGTGAGCCTTTGATGACAGACATAGTTCACTGACTATCCAGCTTACTCACATTGAAAAAAAATGAAAAAAAGTTTAAAACATGGAAAAATAGAGATGATTTTGTAGTGGTTTTTAGAAGATAAAATAAAACTTAGAAATGTAAATTTTAATATTATGGTATATTATTTATATGAATTTAAGAAATACTGATAATAAAACATTCACACTTTTTTCATTTCAGCTAAAAAAGAGGAAGTAAATATTGTAGATAAATTGCTCTCTGAAAACCATATTTTGAGTCGTATCTCAATATTTCTTTTGTAAGAATTAATTCTTTCATTTTTGCTATCAAATAGGCAGTAATTAAAAGTGATGATATTCAGTGCTGGAGAATGTAGTGGGAATTTTCACTTTTGGGGGGTTATATACACTCTTAATAAAAAGCAAGTTGGCTCTGTATTAAGACTTCTAAAATGTGCATTAACTTCGACTCACTTTAGGAATCTTAAGTAAAATCATCAAAATTTTTATTAATGCATTATTTGCAAAGATGTTCATAACCTTATGTAATATGATTAAAAATATAAATTAACTTAAA
>NW_023240948.1:5642-14199 GCF_002007445.2 Ailuropoda melanoleuca
GCTTCGTACCTCGATACTCAGCGCTGGAGATGTTCATTTGTAGAGATCCAGATGTATCTTCCTGCGTCTCAGGCTGATTCCGTGGATATTCCTGCTGGTCTGGTACCTATCCAGCTCAACTCAGGGGACCGGCTGAAAAAGGGGTCCCCTACTCCTCTGCCATCTTAACCTCCTCAAGGCTTTCTAATTTCTTTTTCTTCTTCTTCTTCTTTTTTTAAAAGATTTTATTTATTTATTTATTTGAGAGAGAGAGAGAGAGAGCACAAGTGGGGGGGAGGGGAGAGGGAGAGAGAGAATCAGATTCCCCACTGAACAGGGAGCCTGACGGGGGCTTGATCCCTGGACCCGGTGGGGCTCCATCCTAGGACCCTGGGATTGTGACCTGAGCCGAAGCAGACACTTAACTGACTGAGCCATCCAGGCACCCCAAGCTTTTCAATTTCTATGTGAGTAGATGCTGGAGTGTGTCCAAAATATCTAACAGCCACATTATTTCTTTCATTTGTTTCTTTTCTATTTCTCCTTCCCATCTTTCTTTCTTAATACTCCAAATTCTGTTCCTCTTTTTAGAATTTCTCTCTTATTATTTCAGTAATTAGCAAGTTAATGATAAACTTTACTAAATGCATTACTCAGACTCTATGAGGGGGATTTAAAAGATATTCCCATTCTACAAAACAAGAGTAATAATTATACAGTAAGACCATTAGACAAGTAAATAAAGTGTTTAATCAAATTATATGTTGAATACTAACACAAGCACGTGCATATCATATCTGAGGAGGAGAGAGAATTTAGGTTAGGATATTCTGGATTTTGCCTCTTTGATAAAAATGCAACCTTTTTCCTTCTAAATCTTTTCCCCCCTTCTGGAAGGCTTTTAGCAGACCGTTTCCTTAAACCAAAAGAAGCAAAGAACTGTCTGAAAGTGAACTCTTTGTCCTGTCCTTTTCAAATGGAATAAGGAGCCTAGTGAGACCATCTCACTGAAAAGTTAAGCTTGATGTGAGTCAGAATAATGGCTTTATTAGCCAAAACAGAAGGCTCCAGACCTGTGTGTTGCCAGTATTTGTACATCTCAGTGCCAAATATTATATGTTTAACTTTCAATTAATCATGAAATACAGGTTAGGAATGAGGCAGCCATTTAAGATTCTAGATAATATAACAAATACTATTTTGGATCATGTTTTATATCAAAATATAAACATGTGGTTCAATTTATTAATTGATAAGTTTATCTTTATTTATTTCCTTTTTCTACTTAGGTGAAATAGAAGTTTTTTTGGGAACATACAAAAGACATATATATTTTTTGGGAACATAGCAAAGCTTTGCACCAAGAGTGGAAAGCCAGATATATAGCTTAATCTATTTTTTTTATTCCCTTGCTTTTTGATATCTATATGAAGTAGAAAAGGGCATATGGTTAAAAAGTTAGAAAACATACCAAGTACTTTGAAATCAAGTGATCTTATTGAAAACAGTACCCATGATTGATTTTTCTTTTTTTTTTGACAAACCCAGAATTACTTACGGAGCAATTTGTGATATATTGGCCTGTATGACAATGCAATAAAATGAGGATGTTTGAAAGGAAAATACCTCATAAATACTCAGTATTTATTTGATATATATTTGTTAAGTAATTTAAGGAAAAATGAGTGATAGAACTGCATCCATCATGTAACTACATAAAACTTCCAATTGTTTTAGAAGCTCTGCTAGTAAAATTCAGATGTCCTCCTGAACAGTTGGTGTTGTACATGAATGATGCCTGATTGGTTGAAATAAAATTCCATTCAATTCACGATTCTTCCATAGTGGTTGTATTGGGAGAAGAGTGCTGGTGAGAATGGTAATTCAATCCTGTGGGCATGAAATTCTGTATACCCAAATTAAGACAGTGGCTTAGGGAGAGACCTATCAATAGAGATTTTAGAACTGGAATGGATGGAACTTCATGGATAGCTGAGTGCTTCAGGGAGACTGTTCAGGTTTCTAGTTTATGCAACTGGATGAGTAAATTAGAGACAGGGTACATAGCAGGGACAAAGTTCGGGAACAGGGAAGATGAGTTCAGTTTTGAACAAGATGACCCTGGCCAGTGACCCCACATACATTTTTCTCATTTTCTCTCACATTTATCATTGTGGCTGAGTGTTGATAATTTGTAGGTATTGCTTTGTCAGTTGCTTTTAATAAATTTTTGTTAATACAGTTGTCTTTCCAGCTAGATTATAAACTACTTGAGGGTAGGCTCCTTTTATATTTTTCTCTTTGATGCATTTCCTAGGCTTCCAGTAAAATTCTGCTACAGTAGAAATCAATATTTATAACCAGCAACATTAATTTCCCTATGAGTTATGTGAGCCTTTGATGACAGACATAGTTCACTGACTATCCAGCTTACTCACATTGAAAAAAAATGAAAAAAAGTTTAAAACATGGAAAAATAGAGATGATTTTGTAGTGGTTTTTAGAAGATAAAATAAAACTTAGAAATGTAAATTTTAATATTATGGTATATTATTTATATGAATTTAAGAAATACTGATAATAAAACATTCACACTTTTTTCATTTCAGCTAAAAAAGAGGAAGTAAATATTGTAGATAAATTGCTCTCTGAAAACCATATTTTGAGTCATATCTCAATGTTTCTTTTGTAAGAATTAACTCTTTCATTTTTGCTATCAAATAGGCAGTAATTAAAAGTGATGATATTCAGTGCTGGAGAATGTAGTGGGAATTTTCACTTTTTGGGGGGTTATATACACTCTTAATAAAAAGCAAGTTGGCTCTGTATTAAGACTTCTAAAATGTGCATTAACTTTGACTCACTTTAGGAATCTTAAGTAAAATCATCAAAATTTTTATTAATGCATTATTTGCAAAGATGTTCATAACCTTATGTAATATGATTAAAAATATAAATTAACTTAAATGTTCAATCACATAGGTTCATTAAATTATTATATTGACTCTGCCTTCTCTTCCTGTTCTCATTGTGTCCAGCTTAGGGGTCCATTCTTCATTATAGTCACTCTCTTGCAAACTCTTCAATATTTTGCTTCTTCTTTTGCTCTGGAAAACTTCAGCTACCAGCTTTCTCTATGCCTGTGTTGCTGCAACTAAGAATTATTGGAGAAAATCACTCATCTTTTAAGTTATCTTTCATTTCATCTGGGCCCTGCAAACTGGCAATTCCATTCCCCTGCACTTAACAAAGATTATTTCATGCCTGCACACCTTCTCCAATCTTTTCAAATCTCTTTTCTCTTTATTTTTCACTCTCCTTGTTCTCTCCTGGGGTTTTAGAGGATGACCTTACTGCATACTGTATAGAAAAAGTAAAAGCCGTTACACAGTAACAACAAATCTATTTATATTTGCACTGCACACCCCCACCTCCTTTTTTCTTTCTGAGATAGTGTGAAGGGTCCCATTTCCCAANATCCCATCTCCCAAGAAAGGTGAAATCCTCTATGCCTGCTCTGGATTCCATCCTCCTGCATCTTCTCTAAGACCTTGCTCAAGCAGTCACTTTATGTTTCTCCTCCCTTTAATCTCTGCTGTCATTTCAGCAAACATGTTTTTGAGTCTTTCATTCTTTAAAATGAAAAACAAATAGGGGGGCCTGGGTGGCTCAGTCAGCTAAGTGTTGGACTCTTGATATTGGCTCAGGTGGTGATCTCAGGGTCTTGAGATCAAGCCCCATATCAGGGCTTGCACTCAGCAGGGAGTCTCCTTGAGATTCTCTCTCTCCCTCTCCCACTTCCCGTGCTCATGCTGTCAAATCAATCAATCTTCAAAACAAAAAACAAATAAGCAATCAATCACACTTTTCCTTGAATGTACATCTCTTTCTGAAATACCCTTTATAGTCAAGAATCTCAAAAAAGCTGTCTACAGGAGCTGTCTTTACAACCTCATCCCTTATTTATTCTTATTTGGCTTCTGCCCCATCTCTAACCTAACCTTCTCTCACTGAGCTTATTGTGGGCTCATGATGTTAAATCCAGTGGGTCATTTTCAATCGAAACACTTAATCTCTCGTGGACAGTTGGATTTCTCTTTTCTTGGTTTCCTTAACACTACACTACCTTGATTTTGCTCTTACCTCTCTGGCTATTCCTTTTAAAAATGCTTTTGCCAAAAACTTCGTCTCTTTTTGACATTTAGCTGTTTGTTTCCACTGCACTTTGTTGCTTCTCTACATATTCTTCCTAAAATATCTCACTGATTCTGAAGAAATTAGATCATTAGATACCATTTATTTTTTAATGTCTTCAATATCTAATCTTCTACCCAGGTTCTTTTCTGAGGACCCAACTTGGTGCGTCCAACTGTCAACTTCACATCTGCACTTTGGTGTCTCATGGGTAGTCCAAATTTGTTGTCTTCCTGACTGAACTTTTGATTGCCCCCCTCAGATTTGCTCCTCCACCTGTCTCTCGTACTTTAGTAAATGAGACCTTCGTTGCTCAGTTTCTCATGCTGTGACTTATTCTACACGTCAGCCTCTCACTCCCACATTGAGTCTATCACCAAGTCTTATTGATTCTGCTTCCAAAATATATTTTGAATTTGTCTGTTTCTCTGTCTACTTCTCTGTCTTGGTCCTAACCACTGGTTCTAACCTGAATTATTACAATTGCTCTCTTACTGTCTCTCAGCTTCTACCTTTCTCTTCTGTAATCCGTTATCTGCCCAGCAGCCACAGAGGTCTTTTTAAAATGCAAATCTGATCATATCACTTCAGTGTAAATCCCTTCCTTTGCTTTCTCATTGCATTTAGGATAAAACCCACAATCCTTAATATGCCCTAAAAGACCTTGAGAGCACTGCCCCTGACTACCCTGCCAGCCTAATCTCCTGTTGAACTCTCCTTGTTCCTGCCAACCTTTTAATGTCCCACAATTCTGACCTTTCCATCCCTCAATCACTCTGGAGCTCTTTCTCAATTCGAGGATTTGTACATCTTGTTTTGCTTGCTTACTTTCCTCTCTTCTCTTCACCAGGTTAACTTTTACTCATCCATCAGGACTCATCTTAAATTGTGCTTCCCAGGAAAGCCTTTCCTTATCTCCCAGATTAGACTGAGCCCTATATTATTTGCTCTCATAGGAACTTGTAAGTCTTAAAAAAAAATAGCTGTCAAAGTATGCATATATGTAATTTACAGTTTTGTGTCTGCCTCTCCTAAGATCCATTCCAGGCGCTGTATTGAGAACTTAGCATAGTGCCTGACAGGCATTAGGTCCTCAGTAAAAATCTTTTAAAATCCAGGAGTCAGTAAATTTTTATACAGTTGTTAATCATATTTTATAATTAATGGCATAAGGAAATGGTCATGATACACGTAATATAAAAATAAAGAATACAATCTAGCATTTAGAATATGATCTCAATTTAGAAAAAAGTTATCTATTTATTTCCATGTTAAAATTTCTAGAAGAATCTCCCTCTTTCTCCCCAGATCTTAAAATTTTTGGAAGAATTCTAAGTTTTTAGAATTTTAATAATTTGGGATGTAGGGATTATAGGTGCTTTTTATTCTTTATGCTTTTTGGTATTTTCTACATTTTCCCACTGAAACCTCATTACCTTTATCATAAAAAAAAAAGTTATTTGAAAAGAAAAAAAAATCAGTTCTGTATTTCTGACATGCTTATTTCAGATCTTTTCTATCATTGCCTTCAGCTTCCCTAAGCCTTTGCAAATCTCCATTTTAAAAAATATGATGCATCTTACTCCAGTACAAAACATCTTTGTGCTCAGTGATCAGCTGCATGGAGAGGATCTACCAGCTCAAAAATATGATGCTTGTGAATCATAAGGCACCAAGGTTTGTAACACTGATCCAACTAGCAGGAGAATTAGTCAGGGTCACCGAACAAAGACAATTTGTTCAAATATATTCAGTAAACTGCTCACTGGGATATGAACAAAAATCCCTTATCTTTGGGAAATGTATGGCTTATTTATTAGTGCAGGTTCTTTGAGAAAAAGATACAGGTAACAAGCTGTGAAAGTCTTCAGCTGTCTCATTCTTTACAGTACAGTGCTTAAACATTTAAAAAGAAAACCCTAATTTGCAAAGTTACATTGACATTGTAATTTTTGCATATTTAATAAACCTTAACTACTTTAACTGAAAAGTGGAATTTTTCATGGAGTGCTACCCTTTTCATTTCTGCATGCATCTTAGATTTAATTTGGCATGGGATGCATCAACCTTGGCTCTTAGAGACAAGGTTAAAATCTGTAGTGCATGAAAACGAGCTCTTCTAAACACTTTTTTTTTTTCATTTGCTACACATTCTGTGCAGCTTTGGAGAGAACACAAAGAATGAGAATGATCCTTTTTTTTCTAGTTTGACAGAGAATTATTAGAGTAGATGCAAATATTTTCTTTTTTAGAATAGAGAGGATAGGCAGTTCTCCACACCCCGTTTGAATGCCAACAAGGTGGACTTGTCATACCGTAAAGCAAAACTGTAATCGGGGAGGTTTTACATGTTTTGAATAAAGCTATTATTGTTTAATGTATACTCTTCTGATTTTTTGTTTGGTTTTGTTTTCAACAGAAATTCAGACTGGCTTCAGTATTATCAAANGCTGGCTCCAGTATTATCAAAAAGATACTCTTTAGCTTGACATCCAAAAATTTTAATGCTATTGTGAAAAATTGCAGATGTATATCAAAGCAACCTTATTGGTTGAATTTAAGAAATGAGAAAATCCAATTCTCTAAATGATATTCATATTATTACGCTATTTTTTTCCTTAAAAAAGAAAGATAAATTATCTGCACTTCTGGTGATATATATCCAGTGTAGTTGTAAGCAACTCATTAATGAGTTGCAGGCAACTCATTAATAAAATTAGCTTTCTTTGAAAAGCTTGCATTATGGTTCACATGAAAATTATGACTTGAATAATCCTGAAGAAAAATTTAATGGAATTTGTAGTGAGGACACATTGCTGCATGTGATATCATCTTAAAGGAAAAAAGGAGTTTATTGACTCATATAACTGAAAATTTTAGGTATAGGTCAGGCTTCAGGCAACGCTGTATTTGAGGATTATAATAAGGTCCTTAAGATTTGGTCTCTCTTTACCTCTCAATCTTTTCTTTTCTTTTCTTTTTTCTTTTCTTTCTTTTGCATCTGCTTCATTTCAAGTCGGCCAAACAACAGACCCTTCTCCACCTCCTCCCTCTTTCAGGGCAAAATTTCTCCTAAAATTATAATAAAATATCTTTGGGATTGAGTTTGGTCCTAACTTCGGTTCTCTAAATTAAATCACTCTGTTCATCAGGTGTGATACTCTGATGGGCAGTATCTGAGGCATATGCAAGCCCAGACCCAAAGGTGAGATCAACTCTCTTGTTTTATATGTATTGAGAATGGGGAGGGCAAGGTATCTCTAAAGGCTGTTAAGTGAATATGGGAGATTTGACATAGACAGGGAAAAAGATATCTAATATAACTTCATATATTTTTCTACATATGGAAGCTCTCTCTCTATATATAATTTATATTATATATAAATTGTATTTTATATATATATATATATATATACATATATATATATATATATATATAGTTGGACAGATTAGGAGAGATGAAGGCCTTGGAAAACATCCAAATTTTGACACCATTGAAGGCAAGAAGACTGTTTTCCCGTTACCCTGCAAACCTATTACTGTGGAGGATGAAGAGGGTTATGTCTCTTAGATGGAGATGGCTGCTACTGGCTGAGCTACTGAGGAACCATGGTGAAGGGTAAGTTTTGTTCAAATGGGGATTCTGTGGAATTTGAGTGTGCCCATGTCTAGCTGGTTCCTTTTAATTGAACATGTTTATTTGATTACCTTTTATGAGCAAAACAATCTTGGATATTTAAAAAATCGTCAATAATGAAACAGTAGGTCATCTTGGTATCCCCAAATTATGAGGTTTATATCACTTATTCCTAATCTAGGGCAGCTCAGCTCCCAAAGACAATGCTATGTTGGAGGCATATAGGATTTGGAACATCTTTAGCGGCTGTCTTACCTTGGAATTGACCTAAGAAATCTAGAGGGCCTTCAGACCCACTAGGGCTCCTTTAGGAATAGAATGTGTTTATAATTTTATTTAGATATAGTCCTTACATTAGGCATTGTGTTGAGTAGTGTGAGAAGGGAGATATTTGCAAGATAATTATGGGATAATCTGTGAAGTAAGTTATCCCTTACAAATTTATTTTTGTAAGTTATTCTGGTAGTTATGTGTTGTTTTGCCTCTTCATTCTTATGTCTGTTTGGATGGACATAAACATTCTATGTGAGTATGGGAGGACAGTCTCCTGGGGCTTGCATTGAAGCCACACTACCTGAGATCTTAGAGTCTCTTGAAATTCGGGGGGGAGGGTTGTCCAGAAGAAGCCACATAAATCAACTGAGCCTAGGTTGAACTTTCTTTTTTTTTTTTTTTAAAGATTTTATTTATTTATTTGACAGAGAGAGAGACAGCCAGTGAGAGAGGGAACACAAGCAGGGGGAGTGG
>NW_023240948.1:14333-15462 GCF_002007445.2 Ailuropoda melanoleuca
AAGTGAGTCTCACCAAAGATATTTTCCTGAGTTCTCCTTGATCCAAATTCTTCCCTTTTCTCAATTCCCTATTTCTCTGAGTTTCTAGTAAATAAGAAGGTACAGGTTCTGTTTGGTCTGGAATTTAGAGTTCTTTGATTAATATTTATCTTTATCTTTGAGTCATGATATGAAGGCCACTTGAGGACTACCTAATATGAGCAAGATGATGCTGTAGCACAGCTGATGGTTAGCAGGTCCCACAATATTACCATTGCAAAGAAAGGACTATTTGTGAGATTCAGTTCTCACTTTTGCCCATACTAATTCAACACTGAAAAAAATGCATTATCTCTGTTAGAAAAAAAATATTGCATGGTTCTGAAGTGTATATTTTGAAAGCAAAGCATTGTATTTATAGTTTTTTCCCTTGCTGATAGCATGGATTAAATGCAATTTATATATTAGACATCTTGGTGATTTTGAAAAGCAGTCATATGAAATGTTTAAGATTGTTTCAAAAACAGATTTTAGAAAGAAGCCTGCCTTAGTAAGATTTTAAATTTTACCCCTACCAGAAGGAAATTATGTATCTTGAATAAGAAAATGAGCATTTCCCCCCACCACATTGAAATGAGAAATATCAGTAAGGGCTGAGAATTTGGAAAAGAAAATAAAGTGTCAACTGTTGATATGATAGGTCCTCCCCTCCATCTGGTAGTAGCATTGGTGTAAATAAGAAATTGTTGAGCTGGATAATTTAATTGAAAAGCAGATGATGCTGTCTTTCCTACTGACTAGGGTCTATTTCAAGTTTGCATTATCATAGGCACAAAATGTATTGAAGAAAGTAAATAGGTCAACGAACCTCAAGTGCAATTAAGTTCTCATGTGTAGGGCAATAACTTTAGTCCATGTCTTCTGAACTTTTAAAATTACCCCAGCGAACAACAGCAACTTTTAATGAGACACGAGCAAGGAACACACAGAATCTGTAAGATGGAAAATCTGATAGCTATGGCGAAATCGTTGCTCTGCTACACAAAGGTTTACTCCATTTGCTCTTAATGAAGCATGGCCATTTTCTGTGTTCCTGCATTTAATTCCACTTTCTGTATGTGCTAGTTTCACCTTCCCAGGGATAAAGAGA
>NW_023240949.1:0-1315 GCF_002007445.2 Ailuropoda melanoleuca
CCCTATCATAGAGATGAAATCCTTCTCAAACTCTTCTCGACAACAGTTACCTACATTTTTCATTAAAAATTTAACAAATGTTTGAGGGTGCTGTGTACTAGACATTGTTACACAGATACATCAAGGAATAAGGACTGTGGCTGTGGCCCTCCTGACCTTTATAATAAATGGCGGAAGACATTACCTCCTTAAGAAAAAGATTGTAGTTTCCCTTGGGGGGATCTCTAGTGTACAATGTGACATTGACTGTTATTTTTGTGTAGTCAGTAAAGGAAAATGGATTTTTAACAATATCACTTGTATATTAGTGGTTCGTAGAGAGGTTTAAAAACATGGTGTCAATTTGCAGCTGTTAGTTCCAACATAGTAAAGAAGGGTGAATAGTTTTGGAGAATAATATATAGTACATACTTCTTCATGTCTTGAATATACTCCTAAAGCTACTCAGTATCTCTAGTTAGTTGTTAGGCATGTGTTTTTCTTTTATTTATGGCAGGTTAAATAGATGTAGATATTGTTAAAAGAAAAAAAAGCGATTCATTCAGTAGACTCTAGGAACAAATAAATAAAACAAACTTTTATGACTCGATTATATATTATATAAAATAGGCCCACATTTATGAGTAGACTAGAGCAGTTCTTCTTAATCTTAATGTGTAAATCACCCGGGACTCTTACTAAAATGCAGATTCTGGCATAGTAGATCTGGAGCGAGGCCTGAGTTTCTTTATTTCTAGTAAGTTTCCAGGAGATACTTTTCTGCTTTCCTACCACACTTTGAATAGCAAGGGAATGGAGGGTTCCTAATTTCTTTGATAATCTGCTACTATGTACAAATTTGGAAAAAGAAGAATTAAAATTGTTCTTAAGCTATTGATTTAAAAATATATTGAAGAAAACCAACCAATAGCATGCATCTCTATAGAATATTTAGTTGGTTTTTTTACCCCAATAGAGTCTTTCTATATCTTTTAGGACCATATTGATCAATAACTCTTGCTCAGGTTACCTGAATCAAAAGGGCAGTTGAGAAATGTCTCCAATATCTATTCTCACAGTAGTAGTTGCCATTATAATATTTATTTTCTAGATACTTTGTGGCCTTCATTTGGTCTGCTAATCCTCAGCCATTTGCTGGGTTCATCCACTGTTGCAAGCCTTTGTGGCTTTAGAAATAACAATACTGCCCCTGCCCAGTGTGTGTGGGACACACTTAAACAGACTAAAAGGACAGTTGCATGGTATGATAGAGGTAATCATAGTGTGCTTTGAAGGTTTCAAAAGAAATACATATTCAATACTTTTTTTTTTTTTT
>NW_023240951.1:0-1315 GCF_002007445.2 Ailuropoda melanoleuca
TGGCATAACCCATGGAATCTGAAGCAGGTGACCCTCAATCCCACTTGGTCCTTCAGCATCCATGGGGACAGGGAGGGACTATGGCTTACCAGTCTCTCTTTAGATCACATTCTTGTCTAAAGAGTTGAGATCAAGGGGGACAGAAAGATGGCAGAGTAGTATTCTCCTGAGCTGATCTCATCCCACGAACACATGGAGATGTCAGTCAGCTACATATATGCAACTAACTCTGAAAATGATCTGAAGACCAGCAAAACAGACCTTCCACAGTTAATCGCAAAGAGAAGGCCACATTGGAAAGGCTAGGAGGGGTGACAACATGGCCAGAGACCAAACCCACAGTGAGACTAACCACAAATGGAAGTACCACAAGCACAAAGAAGTGAGATCAAACCTACACCAGGCACCCCTGGCACTGGAGATCCTCACTGGGAAGCTGAGTCCCCGTAACACCTGTCTTTGAAAATCAATGGGCTTACCTGGCAGGGCCAGCGGGCAATAGGAAACTGAGTGCCCACCCTTAAAAGCCAATATACTAAATCACGTGGCCAGAGACACAACATGGAAACAGCAGTTTTGAGAAGTGCCTTGAGGAGATTTATCGACTAATCTTAAAACTTGTGCCAGATGAGCAGGGACCTTCAGGAGATTTCCCCAGGAACAAAAGTGCTGGCAGGAGCCATTTCTCTTCCCCTCTCCCAGCCTAGATAGCCAGAGGTTTGAGGGAGCCAGTGCTAACACTCCCAATCATCTTGCTATTACCTCAGGCCCCATTCCCACATTCCCCTGCCCACTCCATCTGACATGCTGACCTTGGCAGTCATCCCTTCAAAGCAGCTCCTGCTCTGCCACACCCTATAGGCAGCCCCGGCCACAACCAGCACGACTCCAAAGTGACTTCTGCCCTGGGGAGATGGGGAGATAACGCCACACACCAGTGATGCCCACAGTTCCGACAGCTCAGGCTCTTAGCTGGCTGCTCAGGGAGCAAGCCCTGATATTCAGTGCACCTACAACTGTGGCAGACAAGCTAATTGCCAAAATCTAGGCTGACTGCTGGTCCCACTCACCAATGAGCCCCTGGTGGCCTCAGACAGGCCTCTCCACAGCAGGGGAACCAAACCCTACCCACTGTGCTCAAAGCAGGCAATGTGGGTCCTCCCCAGCTGGGCAGAAAGCAGTTGGGGCTCAGCCACAGCAGTAGGGCTAAGCAGCCCATACAGAGGACACCCCCCAAAGCACATGGTCTGGTGACTGGGGAGATTGCACTACAGGGGACCACAGGATCTCTTCTATACAAGGCCACTACTTTCAA
>NW_023240952.1:0-1315 GCF_002007445.2 Ailuropoda melanoleuca
TCTTCTTATACAATGTTGGAGTCTATATGCTAACATGTTGCTGAGGTTTTTTACACCTACGATCATGATAAATATTGCCCTTAAAGACCAGGCCCACAGATTTCATTTTCAAACTAGTCCACACTCTGCAACAGCTCATCAAAATTACCTTTTAAGTTTTCCTACCAGTTATTGGCTCTAGAAGCTTCTGTCCCTATGACCTGATCTTGGCAGTGATTCCCTTTATTCACCGATCTTCCCAGATTTCATGGTGATTATAGAGTCTGTGACTTCGATTTTTTAGTGGGTGTAAGAAAAGTTGTTGATTCTCAGTTTGTGTAAATTTTTTTCTTGTGAGGACCAGAGTGACAACTTCCAAAACCTTTACATGAGAGAACTTCCCATTTACTTTTCAATAAGTATAAAACACTGACAAATTAACTTACCATGAGCAATCGTGGGGAAAACCATCTTAACTGAATTATAAAATTCAACACCTCCATAAGAAAAATTGACATCACATGCCTGCTGATAATATGTACTGAGAAGAGCACAGCATCACTTTATAATATTCTGTCAAGAATGCATAACCCCAATCTAGTGATGAGAAAACAAAAGATAAATCTAAATTGAGATCATTCTACAAAGTGACTAACCTATATTCTTCAAAACAGTCATGGTCATGAAAGGCAGGGAAAAATCAAGAGGCTCTTTCAGTTTGAAAGAGAACAAAGAGACATGGTAACTAAGTGTCATGTGTGAAACTGCATTGAATCCCAGACCAGAAAGAAATGGGTGATATAAAGACATTGAGGGACAACTGGAGACATTTGAATGAGCTCTATGGGTTGTATCATAGCATTGAATTAACATTTATTTCCTAATTTCGATGGACATATGTAGTGTCATTGTTTTTAGGAAATATACCCTTACGTATTTAGGGATATTAAGGCATAATGTCAGAAACTTACTTTCATGTGGCTCAAAAATATAATTGTAATAATATTTACATAGAATGATAACACAAATAAACAATTAATACCTGGAAAGTCTGAGTAAGGAGTACACAAGATGATCTGATGTATACTGAACACTCGGGAAAAGTTAACTGTGTTCAGAATGCATACGATATAAATATTCATTATATCATTAAAGATAATACATAATTTCAAAGCTTCTGGCAGTTCTGCATCCCACTGAGGGCATACATCTGGGCTAGAAGGCACTTTTATTTAACAATAAACAACGAAGGCACAACTTAATGGGTTTTCTTGGCAAGTCTACATTCTGTGTATAATACAGAAAGTCATTTCCGTTATGGATAGGGAAATATTTA
>NW_023240953.1:0-1315 GCF_002007445.2 Ailuropoda melanoleuca
AGGGGCGCCTGGGTGGCTCAGCCGTTAAGCGTCTACCTTCGGCTCAGGTCATGATCCCAGGGTCCTGGGATGGAGCCCCGCATCAGGCTCCCTGCTCGGCGGGAGGCCTGCTTCTCCCTCTCACACTCCCCTTGCTTGTGTTCCCTCCTTCGCCATCTCTCTCTGTCAAATAAATAAATAAATGAATAAATAAAAATAAATAAAATCTTTAAAAAACTATAAAACTTCTGTAAGAGAGCATAGGAGTAAATCTTTGTGCCATTGGGTTAGGTGGTGGATTCTTAGCTATGAGACCAAAGCACAGATAATAAATGCCACGTGGGTAAAAACGACTTCATCAAAATTAGAAAAAAATTTTGTCTTAAAGGACACCATAAGAATGTGAAAAAACAAATGGAAAGAATGGGAGAAAAGATTCGTATGTTGATAAGGGTCCAGTATGCAGAATGTAAAAAGAGTCCTTACAAATTAACGGTAAAAAGACAACCCAGTTAAAGACAGGCTAAGCATTTGAATAGACATTTCTATAAAAAAGATATACAAATATCCAATAAGGACATGAAAAGGTGTTCAAAAATATTAGTCGTTAGGGAAATAAAAATTGAAAGCACAATGAATTACAACTTCCCACCCACTAGTACGGACAGAATTTTCAAAAATGAAAATAAGAAGTGTTGGGGAGGATGTGCAAAAATTGAAATCCTCGTACATTGCTGGTGGGAATGCAAAATGGAACATCTGCTGTGGAAGACAGTTTGGCAGCTCCTTAAAAAGTTAAACAGAATTGCTTTGTGACCCAGTTATGCCGCTCCTAGGTGTATATCGAGGACAAGTGAGGACATAAGCTCACACAAAAACTGGTATACAAATGTTCCTAGCAACATTAGTCACAACAGTCGAAGAGTGCAAACAACCCAAATGCCAACCATGTCATGAATATATCACATGTGGTGATATATACGTGGAGTAGAATCATATTCGGCCAATGAAGAATGGAGTCGTGATACTTGCTACAACATGGATGAATCCTGAACACATTATGCTGAGTGAAAGAAGCCAGACTCAAAGGCCACATAATGTATGATCCTGTTCAGTTGAAATATCCAGAGTGGACAAATCTGTGGAGACATGGGGCCGGGTAGTGAATATCCAGGGTTCCTGGGACAGGGGATTGGGAAGGGACTGCTAGTGATATGGGATTTGTTCTGGAATTAGATATTGGTGACAGTTTGCACAAGCTTGTGCATATATAACTAAAAAGGGTGAATTTCATGGTACATGACTGACAGCTCAATAAAATGAAAAAAAAAAAAAA
>NW_023240954.1:0-1315 GCF_002007445.2 Ailuropoda melanoleuca
CAGTATTTTGAAAACTGATACCAGAACTATGTATGATAGAACTATTAACGAGGAAACTATCATTGTTTGGAAAACTTTTTATTGTAAGTTGCTTGAGTGGAAAGTTAGGCCCCAGAGTAAAGGTATCTGAAGGGACAAAATTGAAAAGAGAGAGAGGTATGAGAAAAAGGCATTTGATTTTTCGTTTGAAATGGAAAAAGTAATTATAACTAGAGGAGGATTCAAAAGGGGGAGAGAAGATAGTAGGTGGTGCAAGGAAGTTCCTTGGAGCTTCAGGAGCCACAACAAACTTTTAATAAAAGAATAATGTCTCCTGTTCATTTCATTTGAAGTCGGCTACATTTCTGTGATGAAATTCCTATCTAAATCATCCCACCTTGAACTTTAGTAAAATCTGCTATACTTCAGTATACTCCCAAATGCTGTGTGTGTGTTTGGGAGAGAGGGGCTGTCTTGTTGCTCATTCTTTTTAGGTTTCTGGACTTAATTCCAATGTTGGAGGTAGGGGGACACCAAGCTGGTATCTGAAAATTCAACTCAATTCTGACACTATCTACTCAGAGATAATGTCAGATTCCACACATTAAGGGTTCAGTCCTACTAGCCTGCCCCCTCACCCACTTCAGGCGCCAGTCTCAAGCCCAGATTTGTTACCTGTACTTCTGACCTCCTGGCAGTAAATTAGAGGTTCCCACTACCTCCTCGGAGGGTTTGATTAATTTGCTAAAGCAGCTCACAGAACTCAGGAAAACTGTTTATTCACTAGATTACCAGTTTATTGTAAAAAGATAAAACTCTGGAACAGCCCATGAGATGCAGAAGGCAAGATATGGGGAAAGGGTGTGGAGCCTCCCTGCCTCTCCAGGTATGCTACTCTCTCAGCACCTCCCTGTGTTCACCAATCCAGAAGCTCTCCAAACCCAGTTCTTTTGGGTTTTTATGGAGTCTTCATTACATAGGCATGACTGATTAAATCATTGCCCACTGTCAAGTGATTCAACCTCCAGCCCCTTTCCCCTCCCCAGAAGTCAGTGGGATGAGACTAAAAGTTCCAATCCTCCAAACACATGGTTGATTCCTCTGGCAAATCACCTCATTAACCTAACAAAAGTCACCTTTATGGTCTTCATCACTTAGGAAATTCCAAGGATCTGGGGAGCTGCAAGACAGGAACTGTGGGTAAAGACCAAACATATATGAGAAATATATTTTGGTAATCTAAATAATAAAACACATATTTCTTATAAATCACAATATTGCACTAGTAAATAATTTCTTTATTTGCAAGTATTTATTGTCTCCTCTGTGCCAGGCA
>NW_023240955.1:0-816 GCF_002007445.2 Ailuropoda melanoleuca
TCCAGCTTCTTGAGGTGAGAATATAGAAACTGCATTTTAAATTTTTCTATTCTTTTGAGTGAGGCTTGGATAACTATCTGTTTCCCCCTTAGGACTGCCTTTGCAGTATCTCATAGGTTTTGGACCATTGTGTTTTCATTCTCGTTGGTCTCCATAAATTGTTTAAATTGCTTTNAAATTGCTTTTTGATTTCCTGGTTTATCGAGTCATTCTTGAGCAGGATGGTTCTTAGTCTCCAAGTGTTTGAGTTTCTTCCAGGTTTTTCCTTGTGCTTGAGTTCCAGTTTCAGAGCGTTGTGGTCTGAAATATGCATGGGATAATTTCAATCTTTTGGTATCGGTTGAGACCTGTTTTGTGTCCCAGAACATGATCTATTCTTCAGAATGTTCCATGGGCATTAGAATAGAATGAGTGTTCTGTTGTTCTGGGGTGTAGTGTTCTATATATATCTATGAGGTCCAACTTGTCGAGTATGGCATTCAAAGCCTTTGATTCTTTGCTTAGTTTTTGCCAGGGTGGTCTATTTCTGATAGTGGGGTGTTGAGGTCCCCTACTATTACTTTGTTTTTATCTATATGTCTCTTTATTTTTGGTTAAGAGTTGGCTTGTGTACCTTGCCGCTCCCTTGTTGGGGGCATATATATTTATAATTGTCATATCCACTTGTTGAATACATCCTTTAAGAATAATATAGTGCCCTTCTGCATCTCTAACTATAGTCTTTAATTTAAAATCCAGTCTATCCGATATGAGAATTGCTACTCCAGCTTTCTTTTGAAGTCCATTTGCGTGGAAGATGGTACTCCATCCCCTTAC
>NW_023240956.1:0-1315 GCF_002007445.2 Ailuropoda melanoleuca
TATATATATATATGTATATGTGGTATATATATGTATATGTGTACACAGTGAAATATTCCTGAACCATGACATGGATGGAGCTAGGGAGTATTATGCTAAGCGAAATAAGTCAATCAGAGAAAGACAAATGCCATATAATTTACTCAGATGTGGAATTTAAGAAACAAAACAAATGAACAAAAGGGAAAAAGAGAGGGTGGCAAATGAAGAAACACACTCTTAACTACAGAGAACAAACTGAGGGTTACCAGAGGGGAGGTGGCAGAGGCAGGGGTTTTATGGAAGTGGTGAATCACTATATTGTACACCCGAAACTAGTATTATACTGTATGCTAAATAACTAAAATTTAGATTGAAATTTTAAAAAACAAAAAACTTAAAAAAAAAGTATGAGATAATAAATTTCTGTTGTTTGAAGTCATCCAGTTGGTAGGAATTCTTTACAGCAGCCTCAGGAAACTAAAGAAACTTTGCATAAGCTCATCCTTCTTCCTAGAGTAATATTTCTTATGTATTTGCTACAAATTTTGCCTTCAGGTCTCAGAGGTGTTTTCTTTTTAACCATAGCTTTCATCATCTCACATCTCACGTATCTCTTTGCTATTTTGTGACTGTTTCTCTCACTAAAATAGAGGAATCATGAGAACTAAGACTTCATTATCATCAGCTCTTAGAAGTTGTCCACCTCAGAGTAGACACACAACAAATACTTGATTGATCTAATGTAACTAGTTAGGAACTAATAAGTATTGATTAACCTAATTAACAAAACTGAAAACAATAAACTGACCTTTACATTTTGTGCTTTTATTTAGTCTCCTTTTAATCACTAGGAAAAACAAGTCATGAGTTTCATAATTACATTTTGATTTATCCTTTATGATGTTAGGGAATGGTATCAATAGTATGGAATGGATAGGAAGATAAGAGCACTACAATTTATTTATGTATGTTCACTTTCCAAGCAGCAGTCTCTTTAATTCACTGTTTAGAAGAAAGAAATACTGAATTCAGGCAAATATATTCTTTTGAAAATATAAAGCATATAAATATATATATATATTTAATAAACTAGTAAGTTTGCAAAACATCAGATATTTATTTTTACACTAAATAGCTACAGAAAGTTATTCATCTCAATGCCATGTTTCTCACAATATATACATAACCCTTCATTCATAGTCTCATCAATTTGTCAGCTGAATCCTGATACTAGGAAGGGCCTTGAGACAGGACTTGGCAAAGTATGGATATGCAGAGAAGGAGTACAGAGAAAAGAGAATTGTTGACCAAGAAGCTTTTTGAATCCTGAAAA
>NW_023240957.1:0-1316 GCF_002007445.2 Ailuropoda melanoleuca
AAAAAAAAAAAATCATGACTTCTCCCCAAGTTTAATAACTAAAATGGGAAAATAGTACAACCTATTTCATAGGAAATGATAAATGCTTAACACGGGGCCTAGTGCTAAATGTGCACAAGCTGTTGTTGTTATTAATCATCATCACAAAGTTCTCACATATACCGCTGCAGGAGGATGTCAGGGACCCTCCTAGTAGAGGTAGAGCATCGTAGTAGCATCATAGGTGATGGTTAGAATTTTTGCATAAAACATACGTGTATACATTTAGGTGCATTTAATTTAAAAAAAGACACCATATACAAGGTTTCAGAAAGCACAGGTAGGTCTGTTGTTCAAGGAACACATTCGTACAGGCCATATGATTCAAAACATAGGACTACCAAGACTAATTGCTCTTGGCCTTAAGTGGGTGTGGACTTAACATGGTTTCATACCGTTGACTTTAAAAACAAATCAGTTGTTTTGCTAGCGAAAATAGGTTTATTCTAGAATAGCAGAGAATTGCAATTTAGGACAGGTAAGCTGTGACAAAAACCATAGACTAGTTCAACAAACAAAGGAAAAGAACCGTTCTATGGAGAAGAAGGAGCACGTTGGGAAGGATTGTTTTGAACTGAAGTCCATTGGAAAAAAGCAAGAATTCAGAATGATGATAGCTTCTCTTTGGTTGAGCTGCTGGGGTGGTCGATTTCTTGTAGGAGATGCAATGTGCATCTTTTCCTGTTGGGTCCTGTCGTAGATGATTCTTCCCTGTTGATTCTTCCCTTAGCCTCTGTATTTGGCAATTCTTGACTTCTAGTGGTACTGAGTGAGAGCTCCCCCTTTGGGCCTCCCAACTCTATTTTAGTGAGGTTTTTAAAAATTAATTTTCACATTTCCTCCTTTTGATCAAGATCTTTCTCTGAAAGCATTGCTGATCAAGAGTTAGTTTTTTGGGGATTTCTGGGTGGCTTAGTCTGTTAAGCTCTGCCTTTGGCTCAGGTCATGGTCTCAGGGTCCTGGGATACAGCCCCACGTTGGGCTCCCTGCTTGGTGGAGAGCTTGCTTATCTCTCTCCCTCTCCCTGCTGCTCCCCCTGCTTGTGTTCTCTCCCTCTTTCTTTCTCTCTGTGTCAAATAAATAAATAAAATCTTTTTTAAAATGTCCAACAATAGCACGGATACAAGAGACACATCTAAAATATAACAGTACAGAAATATTTGAAACAGGTCTTGAAAAAAACATCTGTTGTAATCATTTAAAAATAGGGGCACCTGGGTGGCACAGCGGTTAAGCGTCTACCTTCGGCTCAGGGCATGATCCCGGCGTTATGGGAT
>NW_023240958.1:0-1316 GCF_002007445.2 Ailuropoda melanoleuca
CTTCTATGAAATTCCCATAATTACTTTCCTACTTGCACTAGGAAATTAGTTTAGAATCTGAAGCCCTTCCCAATTTAAAGGCTAGCTAATTTCAGTTCATAGAAAGACATAGTGACATTTAATGAATGCAAGAATACCTGATTGACTTAAAGAGTGGAGTTATTTGGTACATTAAATTTTTTATACTTTAAGCACCACCAATCTGGGCTCAAGTTGGTAGAAAACAACTGTGGATATCTATTATTTCAGAAGCAACCTTACAAAATAGCACTGGAAATCTTAAGGCTTCTATTAAAGAAAATAATTATTAAGGAGTGGGAGCAAGGAAATATCTCTAATCAAAGAAACAGATATAAACTCTAAGCACAGAGAGAGCGCATGAGTAAGTATTTATTGTGAGAACCAGCAAATCAAACATATCTAAGTAAATATAAGTGAGAGAGCTAGGCGAAGGAAAAAGATTCCCTATAAGCTTTGTGATACAGCATATGATTTAGTATGGGAGTTGGCAAACTTTCCAGGAAAAGGCCAGACTGTAAATATGTTAAATCTTGTGGGCCATATAGTCTCTTTTGCAGCAGTCAACTCTATTGTAGCATGAAAGTAGTATAGATAATATGTAAATAATAAGAATAATAAGTGTGGCTATGTTCTGATAAAACTTTATTACCAAAACAGAAAGTAGGCCAGATTGGGCCTGTGGACCAGTCTGTCAGCTCCTGATTTAGTATATGCTTTATACTGAGGTATAATTGTTTGAAAATCCATTGTTCTTTAAAAATTCAAACATAAAGGACTTTTGTCCATCCTATAGGTCCCATTCAAAAGGGGCTTTTTATACAATACATATGTGCAGGGCACTGAACACTGAGATGAAAACTTACTCCGCTACGACTCATAGCATTTTATTTGGTCACTCATAGTATATTTAACCACATACTATTAGTATTTTGTACATGACATCTTTCTTCTACCAAACAGTAAATAGCATTAGAAATGCACAGTTTAGCAAGAGAGTTAAGACATACACTTCCTTATTAATAGCCAATATGTACTTGCTAACTGGAAAAGTCATACACAAATAGTTTTTTCCTAGTCCATTTAGAGAAAAAACAAACAAGTTTACACCAAGGACTATATATCCTGAAAAATCTTACTGCCACAACATGCCAAAAATACTGGATAAAATATATAAAAGAATCACTTTTTTAAAAATTTTTTTTAAAGATTTTATTTATTTATTCGACAGAGATAGAGACAGCAGTGAGAGAGGGAACACAAGCAGTGGGAGTGGGAGAGGAAGAAGCAGGCTCGTA
>NW_023240959.1:0-526 GCF_002007445.2 Ailuropoda melanoleuca
ACCACCTCAGGAAAATGCGTACCGGAAAAGACTCTCTTGTTACAAAGACTAGAAGTTGCCATCATTTAGCTGGAAGAAAGCTACTTTGAAAACTGCCTGCAGTGTCTTCACAGGAACATTTTCTACTAATGAATCCACAGGTTTTAGTCCAACAGATTCTGTGAACACTACACAATAATAGAATTGTGTGTAAAGAACAGAGATGACAAATGGGAAGAATAACATAAAGGAAAGGCAGAAGTGGTCGATTTCTCCATAATAAAAGTTTCTCTTTCCCAAGGCATGAGAAAATGGAACAGGACTGTGATTAGAGGTGGGTTATGAACATGCTGGGGGGAGGTGGGCGTTAGAGATGGTGATGGTGGTATTTGTGACAACATGGAAGAGATGGAAAAGTTTTTCTACCAGCAAACAGATATTTCTATTAAATCCAAAGAAATAGAATATGTCCACAATATGTATGTACGAATATAGAGAAAGAAATGGAAAAACAAAGGAAACTATTAACTTTAGTTGCTTTGCTTTC
>NW_023240960.1:0-1316 GCF_002007445.2 Ailuropoda melanoleuca
TCTTTTATTTTTCTGCTTTTCATTACTGCATTGATAAGTATTTCTATTAAAATATTGAATAGAAATGGCAACAGCAGGTATCCTTGTCTAGTTCCCAATTTCAAATTAAAAGGTTTCAACTTTTCCTCATACAAGTATGATGTTTGCTGTAGGTTTTTCATACATATCCTTTATCTAGTTGGCTAAATTTTCCCTTTTATTCATTTGTTAACAAGCTTTTTATTTTAGAACAGTTTTAGATTTACAAAAAAATTGCAAAATAGTATAAAGAGTTCCCATATGCTCAATACTTGGTTTCCTCTTTATTAACATCTTATATTCACATGGTACATTTGTCACAGCTAATGAACCAATATTGTTATAACGTTAATAACACAACTTCATACTTTATTCAGATCGCCTTAGTTTTTTCTTTAAGATTTCTTTAGTTTTTATCTAACGTCCTTTTTCTGTTTCAGAATCCTATCCAGGATCCCACAATACATTTAGTCATCATGCCTCCTTACAATACTCTTGACTATAACAGTTTCTTAGGCATTCCTTATTTTTGATGACTTTGACAGTTTTGAGGACTACTGGCCAGGTATATTATAGGATGCCACTCTTGGAGTTCTTTTGATGATTTTGTCATAAAGATACTGGGGTTATGGGTTTTGGGGGGGAAAAACACAAAGAGAAAGTGCTACTGTCATGATATCACATCAAGGGTACATACTATCAACATGACATCAGAGTTGATGTTAATCTTGATCACCTGGCTGAGGTCATATTTTTCAGGCTTCTCTACTGTACAATTACTCTCTCCCCCCACCCTTCTCACATTGTACTTCCTTTGGAAGGAAGTCACTAGGCACAGCACACACTTAAAGGAGTGAAGAGTTATGCTCCCTTGCCTTGAATGGGGAGTATCTACATAAATGATTTGTAATTCTCCCACATGGGGAGATGTATCTATTCTCTCCCATTTATTTATTTACCAGTCATTTATTTACATCAGTATGGACTCATGAATATACACTTTATACTCTGAGACTAGCATTTCTTTTTATTATGACTAGATGTAGATATTTATTATTTTTATTTATCAAATTATATATGACTTTCCTTATCAATCTGTTAATATGGTAAGGCAGTCCTGGGCTTATTTGTCCCTAGATCCATCCCTCATTCTTATCCTGCTCCACCCTCAGTAATACAGGAGCTGACCCCAGAAGGCTATGATCTTTAGGCTCACCAATATTTGGCTACCATTTTAGTGCAGCCAACCGGAAGCACCAGCAGGAGATTAGAACCCAGGAGGCTAGACAGACTTTTTT
>NW_023240961.1:0-1316 GCF_002007445.2 Ailuropoda melanoleuca
TCAAACTTTACATCAGAATCAGGGGATGTACTGTATGGTGATTAACATAATATAATAAAATAAAAAAAAAAGAAAAAAAAATTGCCTGTGATGTCCATCACATTCTGGCTTAATGCTTATTCAATAATAAAAGTGTTTTCTTTTTCTACTACCATTGTGGAGAAGATTTCTGGGTTGGGAGGAAATTTTATTTTTAATTATAGTTTCCCAAAAGGTACAGCAGAAAGGCATTTGGGTGTCAATTTACCAAAGCTTGGTTTCAAACCTTTTACTTAACTTGTTAAGGTGTTCAGTTTTCCTGTCCTTAAATGGGCGTAATTTTACTTGACTGCTTATCTAAATCATTGTGTGGTAAGAAGAGGCTAAGTGAAGTTATGAAAATAAAACAACTTCGAAAATATATTGTATAATGTAAGATTATTAATTTTTACTTCCATAACATTAGTTGAAGATATCACTTCAGAAGCATTTATAAGATTTATTAACAAATGCTTGTAAAAGCATGGAATATACTAGAAAGATTTATAAACCATAAATATATTTAGTCAACTATGTTTACTACATAGTCCAGAAAAGCACTCTTATTAGCACTTCAATTTAACATGAATGGAGTTTGCATGAATAGATGAGGAGAAACACTGAGTCCCTAGCAGCAGAGAAATACCGGGAGAAACATTAATGATTTTGAGCAGCAAAAGGGCTTTCCATGAATTAATAAATAAGCTATTTGGTGATGGTAATTATAGCATTTATCTCTACCTTTGTATGATACAAATATATCTGGGATGAGCAAATAGACATAAATTGGGGAAACATTACTATATCTCACAATAAATCTCAGTTGAAGGATGGTACTCACTTTAAATAGAGCAAATAGAAAATTATGAATTTCATAACTCTGAAAGGTTTTGCTTTGCCCATTGTTTTACTATCCTTGTTGAGTCCCAATTATGACATAAAATGTTATTTCTTTTGTTGAATTTACTTTCTTCACTCTGCCACTCTTAAACCAGATTTAAAGAAAACTGTTTCCTGTGATATAGGGATAGAAGTTCTGGCACTGGGGCACCTGGGTGGTGCATCTGGTTGAGTGCCCAACTTGATTTCAACTCAGGTCATGGTCTCAGGGTCATGAAGTTGAGCTTCCCGTGGGGCTCTGTGCTGGGTGTGGAGCTTCCTTGGGATTCTCTTTCTCCCTCTCCCTCTGCCCCCATCTCAACCCTGTTCACTCACTCTCTCTCTATCTAAAAATAAATAAATAAATAAATAAATAAATAAATAAATAAATAAATAAAAAAATAAAGGAAGTTCTGGCA
>NW_023240962.1:0-1316 GCF_002007445.2 Ailuropoda melanoleuca
CTCTGTTTTTTGGAAGTGCCCCAGTTTTCATGATTATAAGTGAGTAATCTAGGCTTTCCCCTTTCACTCCTGTGGGTGTATCATTGTAGGGAACTAAACATAACAGAAGGACTTGTAACTATGAGAAAATTTTATCCCCTTTGCTTAACAAATAAAAAACAAAAAATGCCTACTAGCTTTGTCTCACTCAAATTGAGATAGTGACGTTTGGGTCCCCAAGTGTGTGTGCCCTGGGTTGGCTGCGACAGACAGGACTTGTCTGTGTGTTTCTACCCTGTTAACAGCCTGCATTGCTTTCTCCCCACTTCTGCAGTATGACTTGAGGGCGTGACCATGGATTTTTCTTGGCTTCACATGTACACCCCTCCTCAGTGCGTGCCCGAGAACACTGGCTACACGTATGCACTCAGGTGAGCGTGCTCGCGTCCCGCCGTCATCCTGGTCTCCGCTCCTGAATGCCAGGGAGGGCCGTGCCCTGTACGGGAGCTGCTTGCCACTGGCAACCAAACACTGTCTTTTGAAAGGGAAAATAGCTGCAGTTCCTCTTGTACTTTACAGAACTGCTGAACCTCCATGGAGATGGTGAGGTGGTTTTGAAAACCAGACATTCTGGTGACTCAGGGTGACTCATTGCCAGTGTCCTGTTTCAGACCCCACCCAAGTGGCTGTGGTCTCCCAGATAAATCTTTGTGGTTATGGGTAGGGTTTTGTGATTGATAGTAATGGCGGGGTATTTTGAAGTTAACAGAAACAACCTGGGAAGTGATTTGCCTTTGAGAGAGGAGGAATCCTAAACAGAATTTGGATGAAGCCCAAGGTTTCAGGAGCAGTGCTGTCAGACACTCAGTGTTTTGTGCCTATTTGATGTGATACTGAAGTCTGAAAGTGGCTGAGGGGCCCTTTGCACATCTGGTTCACCATGTAGGAGGGATTATTGAGACAAAACCGAAGAGTTATACACCACGGGTTAGTGCCAGAAAACGCGGTACTAGGCGGGAAAGACCCTCAAGGCACACAGGGAAAATGCTTGTGTAAGTTTTTTCAGTGGCTTATCTTCTAAAAGATAAAAATATAATTGAAACTGTAAGAAAACTGGAAGATACAAAGGTACTTTTCAACCGTATTAGTCAAACCTCATATTTGATGATTGAGTTTTTAATTCACAATTTTAGATTATGTCCCCTTTTGACTGTGTTAAAAGTCCTGAAATATTTTAGAACAAAGGGAGTGGGCCGACTAAAGTAAAACTATTCCTTATTCTGTATTGTAAAGCGCAAAAATAATTACTCCTGGCAACTTATTTTTAGCTTTTAGAA
>NW_023240963.1:0-1316 GCF_002007445.2 Ailuropoda melanoleuca
GCCCAGCTGCAAAACTGCTTATTGGAGACAAAAAAAAAAAAAAAGTGATAGGAAGGATGCAGATGAGTAGGAAGTGGATAAAACTAGCACCCTTTTGGTGCCACCTTAGTGCCTGGCACTATGCCTTACAAATGGTTGGTGGAAAAAGAGCAAGACATCTGAATTTGGAATTAGACTCTGGCTCTCCTGCTGAGTGGCTTTGTGTAAGTCACTTACAGTGTTTGAGCCTCTGTTTGTTTATCTGTAAAGTAGGGGTATTCACCCCTACCTTGAAGAGCTGTCATGAAAACTAGTTATGGTAAAGAAATTCCTCTGGTAAGCCCTGGTGGTACACAGCACCTGCTCTTTACTGACATAGCCTGTCTCATGACTTAGCCTAAAAGATAGGTATTATTGGACACATTTTTCTAGAGGGAAAAACTGAGGCCCTGAGGTTATATCGCTTGCCCAAGTCACACAATCAATAAGCCATGAAGATAATAAGTTTCAAAGACAAGTGACTGAAGATAGTTTAAAAACCAACATCACACTTCTCCAGAAGCATGCTCTAAAGACTCCAGATTTATCTGAGAAGGGTTAGGACTGTCATATTCACAGGAATGTGGTAATTTCAAAAGTCTCTGAGTGGGCATTGACCTCAGATCCCACTTGAAATATAGCAACAAAATAGTCCTAAATATCCATAGCAAACTCAGCCAGAATCACACCTTTCTGATGCAGTTCCATGAGAATACCAGACCACTTGTATTCTCAATTAATGAGGCCCAATACCACTATATGATTCAGACTTAAAAAGTTTCAGTAAGAACAACAACAACAAAAAACCTAACCAACTTGCAAATTGTCAAGTCAAACACAGTGCTATAAACTTTCTTTCACCTGCCTATATTCAGAATACCCCACCCTCCTGTCTCAAATTAATGGAAACCAAACCTGATTGCATAATTCCCTGGATTCTCAGGTTCAACCCTTACATTATTATTCCATAGGACAGGAGGATATCAAGGACTCTACATTTTTAATCAGCCTCTGGTGAGAGGAATATGGGTCCTGCCTACAAAACTAAGACCTCCTAAAGGGAAATCAAGATGGAACAAAGTATGAGCAAAGATCAGCATAAAAAGGCAGTAAAAGTTGAGGCAAATCTGGCTCTAACTGAAGAGGGCAGCTATGCCTCAGGCTTTGGGATTCTCACACTAAGTGCAGGAATACTTACCTCCTCAATTCCCCTACTGGCAATAAGGACTGATTCAATCTGTCCTGCACCTAGGGGTGGCAGGGACTCAGGAGGTCTAATATATATGTGCTTAATATAC
>NW_023240964.1:0-1316 GCF_002007445.2 Ailuropoda melanoleuca
GAGGAGAGGAGAGGAGAGGAGAAGAGAAGAGAAGAGAAGAGAAGAGAAGAGAAGAGAAGAGAAGAGAAGAAAAAGGAAAGGGAGAGATCATCATTCTCTAAGTGCCCGGTTACCTTAACCTTGTTTTAACAGACCAGAGCTAGCTGAGCAAAGAAACAGCGGAATCTGGAGGAAACCCTCTCAACAGCACCGTATCAAGGTAAGTGCCTGGAAAGCAGGAGAAATCCATCACACAGAAGAAAGGAGTCCCTTTCTCTAATTTTGCTTTAAAAGTTGTCTTCTGGAAGGTTTTACGTGGGATCTCTCTTAAGTTAACTAACAATACATGGAGTATGGAGGTATATTTCGGAAGGAGGAGAGCGCGGCCCCACGCGGGAAAAGCGGGGAGAGAAGATAGTTACAGTGCGAACAGTCGCCCAATGCCTCTCTGGCGAACCCTGAACCACCTTCTAATACCCTTCATATTCCTCAGAGCCCCCTCAGCCAGACGAGGCGGGAGGGGTCTTTGGTAGCATATAGCTTAAGAATTTCGCGAGAGGGGGCTCCAGCCTGGAGTTGGGCCTGAAAGTTACATCCTGCACATTCGCCGGCACAAAACCCCATCCCAGTCCCCAGCGTCAGACGGAAAACGAAGAGAAATCCATTCTGCAATCAGTCTTTTGCTTAAGCTTTCCCCTAGCAAGGAGGTCCTAACTGACCCCGAGAACAAGGATGCACGATGCCAGGGTTTGAGAGAAGTGTCTGCAGGTATCCGGGGGAAAACAAAAAAACAAAAAAACAAACAAACCCATGTGTAAAATAAAAACCACCAAGCCCCTCAAACTCTGGGCTGGAGGCAAATCTTTCAGACCATCTTCATCGTATCCGTCTACCCTCATTCCCTCTCGCACCTTCTTCCCGGCCACTTTCTGCCTACTTTACCCCAACCCTCAAGTCCCAATCCTTGCTAAGCCCTTCATCCGCCTCAAGGTCCCCTTTATTAAATTCCGCGATTCTGCTCCTCCAACCCCTAAAGCAACCCCAAACTCCTTCCACTCCGCGCGCTCCGAGCCCCGAGGTCCCATGCAACCCCAGTACCCGCTTCCAAGTCGGCCACCGATGCGTTTTTCCCGCCGAAACGCGTTCCCAGCGCGCGACGCGCGGCGGGCCGGACTCTCACCAGCTGCAGCAAGCCGGGGACCACGACGAGGGGCAGCGGCCGCAGGCGCATGGTGCCGGCTGGCGCGGCGTCTCAGGAGCTGCGCGCCCTCGCCTGCCTCTCGCGCATCTCCACTTCGAGGGGCAGGGCTGAGGACGCCAGGGACACCGCGCGGCGC
>NW_023240965.1:0-1317 GCF_002007445.2 Ailuropoda melanoleuca
AAAAAAAAAAAAAGAAGTTATGTGGATTAGCAGAGCGCAAGCATAGTGAAAAGGTAGGGTTCAGAATTCCATTGCAACTTATCAGCACAGTACTGAGTCCTTTTAAATAAATTTGAAGAAGTTACATGTTTCCCACATTTTTTCAACAGGCTTAGTCTACTTAGAATCAGGAAAATGTCAACGGATAAACCCATAAAGAAGATGTGGTATATAGGGGTACCCGGGTGGCTCAGTCGGTTAATTGTCCCACTCTTGATTCTGGCTCAGGTCATGATCTCAGGGTTGTGGGATCAAGCCCCACATGGAGCTCTGTGCTCACCATGGAGTCTGCTTTCCCTCTTCCTCTGCTCCTCCCCCACTCTCTCTCTCTCTCTCAAATAAATAAAATCCTTAAAATAAAGAAGAAGATGTGGTATATATACTATACAATGGAATATCATTCACCCAGGAGATGGAAAGACATCCTGCCATTCGCTACATGGGTGGTACCTTGAGGGCATTATGCTAAGTGTAATGTGTCAGACAAAGACAAATGCTGCATGATATCACTCATATGTGGAATCTAAAAGAGCCAATTCATAAAAAGAGAGTTGAATGGTGCTTACCAGGAGCTGGTGGTTAAGGAATTGGGGAGATACTTAGGGTACTAACTTGCAACTAGTAGATAAATAAGTCCCGGGGAGCTAATAAACAGCATAGTGATTATAGTCAACAATACTGTATTATAAACTTCAAAATTGCTAAGAGGCTAAATCTTCATTGTACTCACCACAAAGAAAGAAATTATAATATTGTAACACCACAGAGGTATTAGTTAAGGCTACGGTGATAATCATATTGAAATATAACTATATCAAATCAAAACATCGTACACCTTAAACTTACACAATGTTATCTGTCAATTATGTCTCAATTTTTAAAAAACCTGATGGAAGAGATAAATACATTTTTATTAATTTTTTGAGTGTAGTTGACACACAGTGTTACGTTAGTTTCAGGTGTACAACATAGTGATTTGACTAGTTTAAAAATTATGCTACGCTCGCCGCAAGCATAGCTCCCGTCTGTCTCCATGCAGCGCCACTACAGTATCGTTGACTATATTCCCTGTGCTGTGCCTTTTATGCCGTGACTTCTTCATTCCATGACTGAGAGTCTGTATCTCCCTCTCCCCTCTGGCAACCACCAGTAAATACCTCTTGCATGCAGTCGCAAACTCAGTATTCACCAGCATAACCTTAAACCAGCTATGCTCCACCCTCACCTGAACCAGGGCAGTAGTCTTCTAAATGGTCTCCTTACTAGTTCTGCCCTCTA
>NW_023240966.1:0-1317 GCF_002007445.2 Ailuropoda melanoleuca
GCAACATGGATGAGGATAGAAGGCATTATACTAAGTGAAATAAGCCAAAGACAGACATATATTGCAAGGTATAGCACTTATATGCAGAATCTTAAAAAAAAAAAAAAAAGTCGAATTCAGAACCCGAGAGTAGAAAAGCAGTTGCTGGGGGTTGGGAGAAATAAAGAAAGGGTGAAAAAAGGGTACAAACTTTTATGATAAGATGAATCAAGTCTGCAGATGTAATGTATAACATGGTGACTACAGCTGATAACACTATACTGTGTAACTGAGAGTAGAACTTAAATGTTCTCACACACACAAAAAAGTATGTGAGGGGCTAGTGATGGATATGTTAACTCGATGGAAGGAATCCTTTCACAATACATACATATATCAAATTACATTGTACACTTTAAATATCTTACAATTTAAGATGTCAATTATACCTCAGTAAAGCTGAAAAAAACGTCAACAGCAATTACCTGTAAATACAGAGATGATGGGCTTTTTTTCGCTTCTTTTTGTTTAGCTCTACTTTATAATCTTTCTACAATAAACATGAATTGTTTTGTAGTAAGGAAAAATTGCTACCTTTTATCTTATAAAATGTCTTATTTCAAAAAAGTTAAATTCAGTACTCAATGCAATTTTAATGCTAAAGAGAATCTGATTTCTAAATTAATCTAATACCTTGGTTAGGAAATTAACAAAAACATTTCAATAGGAAATTAATTTGGAAAAACAAGGTGTCACTATGTATTAAAATGGGACATGCTGTTACTTATTAACAATATATTTCAGGTGTCAGAAATTTCAACTATATAATGAAAATTACAAAGATTGAAACTACAAGCTTACCTAATAATTTGTCCTTCCTCTTCTGGAGTAGCTGGTCTTAACCCCAGAACTATGTGACATACCTAGAGAAAAAAGTGGTAAATCAAACTTCATTGACTGGTGCCAATGACTGGACTGTATAATATTTCACATTCTCTGCATGAGTTCCACTTTGTAGATGGGAATCTGAATTAGCAACAGCTTTCAACTGATGAATTATCAATGATTCACTTGAGCAACTTTGAACTTTAAACTTCAGCTGTTTTTGTTGTTGTTGTTGTTTTAAACAAACCATTTCAATAGAGGCCAAATTCCAAATCTCTATGTGAGATAGGAAAGGAAGGGAGGGAGACAGAGACAGAGAAAGAAGAAAGAAAAGAAACATGCAGAGAATATTATTTTCATCCTGAAATCTGAAGAGCATATCATGGCACTTTGGGAGGAAGGTGAGGGGAGATGAAGAGGATACAGGACACAAAAGATATGGGTGGCATTTTA
>NW_023240967.1:0-1476 GCF_002007445.2 Ailuropoda melanoleuca
TTGGTAGATTTTGCACCATGAGCCCCTGTGCCCTTGAGCTCCCCCCCTTCTTTCAGCCATTACGAAGTGACTCCATGGTCCGTGGACAAACCGTCCAAGGACATAGGCCATGAAGCTATTGAGTGGATTTACAATAGTCTGTTTACACCTGGGTCTGTTGGGGGAGGGTCTGCTGTTCCTTGTCATTGAAGAAGGCCCTGGGGACATACCAGAAAACACAGAACCTAGTACTTGTGTCTGGGAAAAAAATCCATGCCCACTACATGGATTGAGCCCTAGACCAGACAGAATGTAACCCAGCAGCTAGATGTGTGGTTTAGGCCATTAGACCCAGGAGAGGTCCCCCTGTGGGGAGGGGAGGCAAATAAGAAGTCAACTAAGTTGGTGTTGTTAATAAGAACAGACCTTTATTCGGCACCTGCTGTGTGCTTGTCACGAGTCTAACTGACTTGAACAAACTATGGTTGACTTGAAAAGATCCTGTTATTGCTTCCATGCACATTTTAACAGATCAGGAGGTCAAGGCACAAAGAACCCAAGTAACTTTCCCAGACCCCGCAGCTCATAAGTGGCAAGGCTGGGATTTGGCTTAGAATCTGGACATTGAGTCTCTCACTCCCACTTCTCTCCTTTTCGTCCCACACTTCCCCCATCCGCCTACCACGCAGCAGAACCCTTCCATTTATAATGCCACTTCTGCCTGTTCCTTTGCATAAGCAACTCTGATGCCTTCACCCTGCTTTACACTTTCCCAAGCACGCTCACAGCTGTCAGCCCCTTAGATTATTGGAGAAGTCCCATGATGTGTGCTTCTTGGGCCCAGCAAGGTGGCCCGGGTGGCTGACACACAGAATGTGTACTGCTGCTGTTCAGATCCACCGTGACAACCCTGAGTCAGGTTTGTGTGTTTTGTTGACTTTGTGTGTGGTCTGCCATGACTTTTTTTTTTTTTAAGTCAGTTTGCCTAACTCAGTCTTTCCTTACTTCGGTCCGTGTCACCCGTCCACTCATCTGAAAAAGCCCCTCTGATGTCATTCCCCTGCCTACCGTGGCTCTTCATCACCTTCTGGGTGAAGGCCAAAGTTCTTAGTTTGAATTTCCAAACCCTCTTTAATCAGAGCCACAGCTTCCTTTCTGATGTGGAGAACAACGGCAAAAGAAGTATAGAAAAAAATTAAATTTCCTTACAACTTACAGCTCATTGACAAGTACTTAAGACAGGCAGAGTGACCTTCCTCCAGGAACTCAACTGCCTCCATGTGAGTACTTTGCTAAGGGCAAAAGACAACCTTACCCTGACATCAGCCCAACCTCCAGGATCCTATAAGTTTTCTCGAACATATGAAAATCCCTTTGGAAACTTCCTTTATCTCTACCCCCGCCACAAGANTGATGTCATTCCCCCGCCTACCGTGGCTCTTCATCACCTTCTGGGTGAAGGCCAAAGTTCTTAGTTTGAATTTCCAAACCCTCTTT
>NW_023240968.1:0-1317 GCF_002007445.2 Ailuropoda melanoleuca
TGTGTGTGTGTGTGTGCAGACTGCCTGGTGTGTGTATATGTGTGTGGCACATGTGGTGTATATATGTGTGTGTATAGTGTGTGTATCTATGCATGTGTGTGGTTTATATGTGTGCACACACGCGTGTGCATGTGTATGTGTGTATCCATGTGTGCGTGCGGTGTGGCATGTGTACGTGTGTGTCGTGTGTGTGAATGCTGTGTGTGTGCATGGAGGGGGGCATGGTGATGAAACACCGTTGAGTCCACATCCTGCAGTGCAGTAAGCTTCCTGCTAGATCATTAAGACAGCTTCACGATCTAAAGCATCCCCCACAGAGACGACCCGCGCTCTCCCGCAGTGTCAGTCCTCACATCTGCGGGAACATGGGACCCAGGTCTGGCCGGGCCGGCCCCCTCGAGCTCTTTATCCTCTCCTACACTGTCTTTACCTTCATCGTTTGCCACAGGCGCAGGAGGCGGCAGCAGTAACTTCGGATCTGAGTAGCCAGCCTCAAGAGTTTTGCCGCAGAGCAGAAAGGCACCATCCGGCTCGTGGACAAGGAGTCGCGCCTCTGCTCACGGCAAGTGACTGTATCTCCCGTCTAGGGGAGAGTTTCCGTCTCCCTGCCTGCCTTCCCCCTGTGCTGAGGCTCTTCCCAGAGATGTGATGTGAAAGGCTGCCTGCTGGCTATTGGCATCTTAAAAATGTTTACATGTGAAATCGCCAGACCATTATCTTTCTCCCACTCGAGGCCCAGCTTTAACAATCTGCTAGTTGCCCTCGATATTGACTTTCTTTCTTCCTGTTGGTCTGGCTGACACTAGCATGCCTGCTGGGAACGCTCGCGGTGTCTCAGGAGAGCAGAGGGAGCCCGCCATGCCCCTTGTCTGCTGATGGGGTCATGGGAGGGAAGGGGTCACGGGAGGGAAAGGGCCACATTTGTAAGTATAAGCAGGGACTCATTCAGTGCTGCACATGAAAACTTCTGAGGGCAAGACTGTGAAATTCCCCTTCTCCCGAGAAAACCTATATTCCTCCATTTGGTTTCAGCCACACCTGAGAAGCTGTGCCTTACAGGGAAGTGCAGTTTCCAAAAAGTGATGGATCCTAGAAGCCAGATTGCAAAGGGGGTGGGGAGTGGGGAGCAGGGCCACCCTACAGAGCACCGATCTCCTTGTATTCCGGAATTGTGCAAATGGTGGCCCGTGGAGGGGTGAGTATGGGATAAGGAAATAAAGCCAGACGAATATACCTAACTCTTTAGAGAGCTTTGGCTGAGAATAGAAAGCCAGAGATTAAAAAAAAAAAAAAAAAAAAAGGGGCAAAAAGGGAATG
>NW_023240969.1:0-1317 GCF_002007445.2 Ailuropoda melanoleuca
CCATAACGCCGGGATCACGCCCTGAGCCGAAGGCAGACGCTTAACCACTGTGCCACCCAGGCGCCCCAGATACAGTACTTAAAATATGGTGTGAAATAGAAGGGAAGGTAATGACACTGAAGTGGATCTCGAATGTCTAGAAAAGAAGTAATTTCTATTCTTTAAAGGTGGAAAAGCCTTCGAGATAACACTCACGCCAGTCCATGCCATTTTGATATTCTTTAAGCAGCCAGATCCCTGGAAGCCAAATATTTAATATTTTCCATTGGGGAATGGACATTTCCTCCAGGGGTGGGTCTCATTCTGCAGGGACAAGCATGGAGCACCTGAGCAGAAGGGGTGCAGTCTGTGGGCTCTGACCACAGAGGAAGCAGGTGCGATGAGAATCACTTCCTGCATGAGTTACTTCAAGGCTGAATCAGGATACAGTTAAATTAGTGGTCAAAGAGTTGACAGAACGGCACATGAGGTCTCAGAGCCCCCGGTGCTCTGCACCTCCCATGCCCGCTGCACCGTCTGACTGCATAACTGGTGTAAAATCTCAAGGTCCCTGCATTAATGCTTATCACAAATCCGTGGCATGGACAGCATGGTGTCAGGTTTTGGTATCAGGGAGAGATTTAAATCCCTGGTAAGGGCATTGTCAAGAACAGAAGTGGCCATTTCACCAAGGATCCCACCGTTGTTTGATGTCTTTACGGTTTCACTAAGCATCCTTTGATACAGTTCATGAGCTCTGGCCATTCTGGAATCCTAGATCATGATAGATGAGGGTTCCCTCTCACCTTGGCTTCCCTTTCCCTATATTTACCCTGTACTGTCTAGTCTGAGAATAAAAATATCTCTCTTGACAAGATCACTAAGCCAAATGTTAATCAGAGATTTATCCTTTCTTTTCATCCATCAACATCCTATCAAGCATTCAAGTAGGAAGGGTTTGCTTTTATCCACAGTCTACTTTGAATTCCCTGATAATTTTTAAGGACTTCCATTAATTTGTGTCTTAGTATCCTACCACATTCTTGTTGCTAAAGGAGGTACATATTCTCCATTATAAATGGGACCATAATTCCATCTTGGGACATGGCCATCAGGAATTGGAGTTTTTCACTATTTTAGGATACCATTCCTTTTTCATCCTTAAGGATATTTCTCTGTGAGTGTATGGTAAATCCTTTTCTGAATTCTTCTAAGTCCTACTGATCTGTCTTTTCCCTTCTAAAGTCCTATTCCGGGGTGACTTTAGACAGCGGTTAAGCGTCTGCCTTCGGCTCAGGGCGTGATCCCGGCGTTATGGGATCGAGCCCCACTTCAGGC
>NW_023240970.1:0-13470 GCF_002007445.2 Ailuropoda melanoleuca
ACAGCCACCTCGGTTACAAAGCTCTGTGATCCATGGGACTTACGATGGAATTGCCATCTAGTTTACAACCCTACGGTTGCTGGATATATAGGGAGAGTTAAAGGGTCATTAGAAAGAGAATTAGGGTTGATAGAAAAGCAAGGAAGTTTTCAACAGGCCCTGGATGTAGCTTACTTTTTGCAAAGTCAAAGAGACAGATTAGAAAAAGGTAGTCCTCATAAGATGTTAGACACCCTATTAACTTACCTTCTTTCTTTTTGACTTAATTTACTTCTTATTAGATGTGACTTTGAGTTGGAGTCTGTGACTTAAATCCTTACTGAAGTTTACTTGATTCAGTTTAATGTACACATCTTGTTTCAATGTGATGTGATTTTTATCTTACGTGGTTTGAATTTTATTGGTTGTGTTTGATTTCTATTGAACACTTGATTGAATTACCTAAAGATGTCTTTGTTATATTACCAAACTAGTACAGCTACCCTGCTTTAAGATATGTTTGATTCCTGCATGGCCTTACAGAATTTGCCATGAGGAATCATAGGGTGAAATGTAGAGACAAAATGGAGTCTCTCATGTCAAGTGGAACCCTGTGTCACGCAGGGGCTTGTGTCAAGCCATGACAAGTAGTTCAAGGTACTGCAGCTAGGAGATATTTCCGGGAACCAGTGTCAGCTGACACCCCAGAACTGAGAAGGAGCAGAACCAGAGATCTTCAGGGACCTGAGACCCTCAATCCCTTTAGAAAGGGGAGGACTTGGGCAGCAAACTGTTAGACTCTTCAGACCTTAACCCTCTATGTCGGACCACTTAAAAAGCCAACTGCCCCCAATGGCTCTGCCCCATTGATCTCCAAACAGAACCGAGATCCTTCCCTGCTTGAACATAAGTGAGTGCCCAGAGCTGACCGGACATGACCGCAGCCTTATCTCAACTGTCCACCCACACACTGACTTCAAGTTTGTTCGTTAACTTACTACATCCTTACATCCTCTGTTATCTGTGTGGTTCTGTGGTTTGTCTCGTGTCCTGCTCTGTGTGCTGTGTAAGAAGCCAAGTTGAATCACATGGTGAAATGTCATCGAGTTTGGAATCCTGAACCTGCTTATAATTCTGCTTTAACTTTGCTCTATGATTGACTAACGCTGACATTGTGGAAAGACACAACTAATGTGACCCCTTCATAGCAGGCTCGTGACACAACCGCCCTTTAGTCCGTCAGCCTGTGATTCCCTGTGCTCAGGAATTCTTGGCTTGAGCTGGGCTTTGAGGAGCACCAGAGTTTTTCTAAATCCCAATGAGTGTCTATAAATGCCAGTATTTCTCTATCTAATCCTGATGACTAGCTCCCGTTCAAGGAGAGAATCAGGAGACTACACGCCAGGATGCATTGCCTCTAATACACGTTTGAAGAGAAGTTCGGGTATAAACTGAACATTCTGACTAAAACAGAAAAGAACAATTTCCCTCCAACCCCTGTGAAAGGTGAAGTAAGACGGAGTCACTTACAGGGTATCTAGAAGGCTCAGTTGGTAGAGCAAGTGACTCCTGATCTTAGGGTCATGAGTTCAAGCCCCACATTGGGGGCAGAGTTTACTCCAAAACAAAAATAAATAAAGTCACTTATGTCCAGGGGGTTTAAAATAGAGCAGGGAGGCGATTGAGGAGGTGGCCCTTCCGCACACCATCACCGGGTGGAGTCAGGATTCTGAACTGGGCAAAACCATAAAGACTCTAACGACTGTGGAACCCCCGCAACTTGTTGCGGTAGCTACCGGCCTTTGCGCAGCGATCCCCGCAGCAACCAGTGATGTGCAGGCCAGATTAGTTTTCTGCCACCAACACAATCAAACTTCTCTGTAAACAATGCGTAAAAGCATTCCCCTTGGGACGCCTGGTGGCTCATGCAGTTAAGGGTCTGCCTTTGGGTCCTGGAATGGAGCCCCAAGTCGGGCTCCCTGCTCAGTGGTTTGTCTGCTTCCCCCCTACCCCTCCCCCAGTCAGACTGGCTCTCTCTCTTTCTAAAATAAATAAAATCTTAAAAAAAAAGAATGGAAGAAAAGCATTCCTCTTTTCTGTCCAGAAACCCCTATACTTTCCTCCCTAGTGGGACACTATCTGCCTTCTATAATCAATTTATACCAAATTACAAATCTTGATCTCAAATAAACACTTTGCTTTATACTGGCCCTTTATAATTTTTGGTGGACTCTTTCTAGGTTCTTTATTATCTCTGTTACAAAAAGAGATTGAGAAAAGAAAAACAAACCAAAGTTTAAGAGCATATATCTCCGGTATATTGGAGATATCCAGAAAAACTCTGTAAAATGGCCCAAAATGACTCACGCCCCCACTTTGAATACCATCTTCAGCTAAAGGAAAAAGAAAGATGTTGGAATGGGGGTGAGGAGGCCAATTATGGGAGGTAACCAGGAAAAGCCCAGCAAACATGGCAGAGTTGGTTAGGCATATTTAAGTCAGTGCCTTCCCCATTGATAACACTTTCTTTCTCTTTCTTTCTTTCTTTCTTTCTTTCTTTCTTTCTTTCATTCTTTCGTAAGAGTTTTTTGTGATTCGTAGACTCATCCTCCTCTTTCTGGGACTAAGATGGAGACACAATTCCAGTGGAAATTTCCTTTGTAAATGTAAATGTTCCCCTAAGGAGGCTAACTTCTGCTCTGGTTTAGAGATTCTCCTGTGTTTGTGGTTTCTTCAAAATCACCAGCTCAAAATCATCCTTCTGCCCAAGAGGTAACATTTGCAGTGGCAAACTGCTCGCCTTCCCTGCCTCTCCGATACTAAGGTGGCCCCGGGAGAAACTCAACCAAGGCGGCTTGGCTAGAAGCAGCTGTTGAAGAAATAAATGCGCTGATGGAAACACGTTCAGGATCTCACTCTATCCACTCCCTGCGCCTTTGACAACACACTCTCCCCTCTCCATGAAGATTCCACAGTCCACAGCTCCAGACGTGGGGTGTTGTGTTTTTTGTTTTTTCCACCAAAGTTCTCATCGAGCATAGCCTAGCCCTCTGGGCACTTGTCCCCGGAAGTTTTTCAGGAGGTGAATTAGGGGCTAGAGCTGACTGTCTCCTGGTAAGTTCACATTACCCTTCTCCAGGGTGACCCCTCCCAGGGCCTTAACTTTCCTCTGTACCAAGAAGTGAGTCTTTGATATAGGACACCTTTGCTCCAGGCTATTCTCAGAGTGAACTTAGTGTTCTGGATGAGAAGACACAGGAACAGGTTCACATAGGAGGGCTGTCCCCCACCCCCCAGGCTCCTAATCAGTTGGAGTGCTGGACCTCTCACTACTATTCCCTTCTTCACCGCCGCAGACCGCCGGGCTCTCTGCTCTTCAGATCCACATATGGATTTCCCCGACCAGTGACACCTGAGTGTTGGATCTGAACGGGGTGAGTTCGAGTTAGGGTTGGTGCTGAGGATGCTTGAGGGGAAAGGCCTAGAAACACTGGAAGGGGCCTCACTGAATTTCTACATGGCAGAGTTAAGATTGGAAAGTGATCCAATTTGTAAGAAGCAAAGACCTGAATTCAACAGAGGATTAATTCCAGTGATACAGTCTCTCCCCACAACCCCTCCACCCTACTCCCTCTTCCTCCCCCATCTTCGCAAGCATAATACACTGAAGCAGCTTGAATCCTGGTCTCTATCCTGGTTAGGACCTTTGGGTCAGGTATAGGGTGGCCCAGGTGTGAATGTGCCTATCTGTCTTCTGTGCCTGATAGAGCACTTGACACGATAGAGGACGAAAAAATTTCCTTCTATCCTTCCAGATTCTTCCACCTAGTTTAAGATTAAAGTTGACACAAGACAGATTTAATAGGAGGAAAAGGGCAAAGTTTTTTTTGTGCTCACAGAGGCCCAACAATGAAATTGAAGTCCCAAAGAAGTGACCGAGGCAGGCAGTTTTCATACATTTTAAACAATGAGACAATAGATTTGTGAGGAATTGACAGGACGGAGAAAACAAATGTTTGGGTGTTTTGATCAGTAAGGAAGTCGGAGCAGAATCCGGGCTGAAGTAGTGGATTAGAAATAAGCAAGAAAGTGTGTTTACACGGCTCTCCTGGCGTTCAAATCCCTGTCACTGTGGGCGCCTGGCCCCGTCACGTACTGGAACAGGCGACGCTTTTTTTTTTAATAATATTTTTTTATATTATGTTAGTCACCATACAGTACATCCCTAGTTTTTGATGTAAAGTTCGATGATTCATTACTTGCGTATAACACCCAGTGCACCATGCAATACGTGCCCTCCTTACTACCCATCACCAGCCTCTCCCATTCCCCCACCTCCTCCTCTCTGACACCCTCAGTTTGTTTCCCAGAGTCCACAGTCTCTTCTGGTTCATTCCCCCTTCTGTTTACCCCCTCTTTCTTCTTCCCTTTCTTCTCCTGTGTATCTTCTGATTTCTTATGTTCCATAAATGAGTGAAACCATATGATAATTGTCTTTCTCTCCTTGACTTATTCACTTAGCATTATCTCCTCCACTCCCGTCCATGTTGCAGCAAATGTTGGAACAGGTGACTCTTGATCTCAGGTTTATGAGTTCAAGTCCCACGTGGGGCATAGAGATTACTTAAAAAATAAAAAAAAATCCCTATCTCTGGTGATAAGAATGTCTTTTTATTTCTTAGTGCAGGGAGGACACCATTAATAAGAGAGACGCAATTTCTGCCTTTGGGGGACAGAAGAGGGTGTCCTTGCACTGGCTGTTTTCCAAGTAGCTTCAACTCAACATAATGAATATGCCACTGGGACACCTTCTGGGGCAGCCTGTCCTGGGTCCCTACAACATCCTCAGAAGTGCTCTCACTTACACCTCCCATTAGATGGTCACAGGTCCATGAGGCAGATATTCTTAGGCCCGTTTGTGAACACAGTGCTCAGAGAGCTGAGAACCAGGTTAGAGATGCCACAGGACCAGCTGCACTCCTTGTGGAATGAGGACAGAGAGCTGGTTTAAAGGGGAGACTTTTGCAAACAAATCTATGCCCCGATTATGACCACAGTAGCTGCTGTGAGGGTAGTTTCAATCTGGTGCTTGATGGATGAGAACAATATTTCAAAGCTGGAGTTCCTGTATGATTGCATTCTGCACAACAAATCAAGATGATTTATAATTATGAGAATGAGGTAAATGGCCGCTGAGATACTGTGGGTAGTCAGACATGACAACAGGTTTCACACAGGCTTTGGGGAAGTGTTCTAAGGAAATCAGGGCTAGATAAACACCATTTTGCAGGATCAATGGAACTGTAGCCTGGGGTTTGAGGGAACCAAAGCCTTCTTGCTTGGAAAATATCACCCAGATCTTCACCTAACACCCTCATTCCCTTAAGTGGGGCCAACCCTTTCCACTTCACAGCCACAAAGCTTGAACTGCCATTTNACCATTTTCTTTCAGAGCCGCGGCCGTCAGAGAATTGATCTGGATGGTTGAACAGAGTCAGCTAGAGGGTGGTGGGCTCCTCAGTGCGGGTAGAAGATTGGGCAGACAGCAGCTGTCTCCGCTTCTCAAAATAAGCTTCACCTATTTGGGGGCGTCTTGTGTTTGTCTCCCTCAGGCTCCAGCATGTTTTCAGTTCTTGTAAAGCTGACTTCCTAATGACAGTGACCCTCTTGGAGCCCGGGAACAAAATGGTCCAACTGGGCCAAGAGCCTACGTGGGCAGGAGAGGAATTTCAAGGTGCAGGGCANGTCTTGGAGGCAGTGCTGAGCTAACGCTTTCCTCTCTCTTCCCTGTGCCCCACAGCGGGCTCTGCTGACTGAGATGGCGTCCTCCCTGAAGGTCCTAGGCCCTCTCTTGGCCCTGCTGGTTCCCGTAGGCGGGCTGCTGGTCCCCCAGCCAGAGCCCTTCCTGGAGGGAATTCATGACACAGCACTACCTGAGCCCGAGCTGGAAATTCAGCGACTACAAATGCGATGCGCTCATGCGGGAAAGAGAAGCTCCCCAAGACGGGAGCCATCACATCTTCATCTATAGCTTTTGGCACAGAATCGAGCGTATTTGCCTCAGGAAGTGGAGAGACCATTCCAGAAATGTATACGTATGGGCCCAGCATCCCTTCAAAATACTGCAGTGCTACCAGGAGGGTAACGGGAAGAGCTACCGAGGGCAGAGCAGTTACAGCTACGTTGAGTTCCACTGCGGCGGGGACGGGCACGTCGACGGCATAGAGGACATCCAGGTGTTAGACATCAAGACATAGAAAGTCTTCCCACACCCCCAGGCTCGAGTAGGGTGTCCAGTGCTGCCCACGTGGGAGCCCCTGCCTACGTCAACAGCCCTTGCTACTCTCTCCTTTGCATTTATGTGCCAGTGTTTTCCACCTACGTAAGAGTCATGCCTCATCACACGCTTTCCTCCTGTCAAAACCACCTGCACGGTTTCTCGGCGCAGAATACCCGTGTGCCCTCATTTATCTGATTTGCTCTTGCAGATTTTTAAGATTAAGCTCTATGGCTTCTCTGTAGCTTCTCTGTTTTACTGAACCAGGGGTGTTCCTGATATGCATTCTCCTTGTACCGACCTGAGCAGAATGTTCCACGCTTCCCTAAATAAATGGTATCATTCCAATGTGTATGACATTCATGTATGTTATGTGTTGTGCGATTGGTGGAGGTGTTCCAGGGTGCGTGATGCAGCTAATGCTTGGATATGATGTGTGCAGAATGTAAGGTTTAAGGTGCGTGTCATTGGTCTCGTTCCTTCAACGTGTCTCCAAGGAAACGCACGCATTTTAGATAGGCGAAGGCAGTATGTTTCCCGAGGAATAATAAACTATGCAGAAGATAATGGCAGAAATGAGGTTATCTGATAATAATTATTTTCACTAGGCAGAGATACAGAGTGGGATATGGGACTTTAAAATGGAACCTTCAAGAATGGGTCTAAAGACTTATATTTTGTTGGGGGAAAGAGGAAGTAAATTGCAGAAGGAAAAGTTGAGGACACAAGTAAGTAACGTCCATGAGAATTCGGTTTGCTAAATGGGGAAGAGAGTTACAGAGAAAGGTAAACCTTCGCTTTTGCCTCGAGCAGGGCTGGGGAGCAGAAACGCGAAACATTAAAGTGTTCCTTAGCCTCCTGCACTGCGGAACGACTCCGGTCTTGAAACAGTTGGAGAGAAGTCCAAGGGCATAACATTTTCAGGTAGGTGGCTGCATTCCTAGTCCCAGATGTCTAGCCCCAATCAGTAGCCAAGCATGCAGGTTGGTCACCACGTCCCAAGAGCAGCTGCTCAGCTTTGCAATTTCTCAGTGCACCTGGGGCTGAGCGGACACTGGGGAGGTGGGACCTATAGTAAGTAACCAAACTCACAAGAGATTAGTGTTGAAACAGTAGTCCTGTGTCAATAATCAATTTACAGATGAGGAATACTGATTGTTTTTCTCAGTTCATAAAAGCTGCTTCAAAATGTATGGCGTGGGGCACCGGGAAGGCTCAGCCTAAGTGTTGACTCTGGATTTGGCTCAGGTCATGATCTCAGGGTCATGAGATCGAGGCCCACATCCAGCTCTGTCCTGAGCGTAGAGCTTGCTTCTCCCCCTGCCACCTGCCCCCTACTATCACATGCTGTCTATCTCTCTCTAAAACAATGAAAACAAAAACAAACAAACAAATAAAACCAAAATGTAACGGCATATCTTGTGGTAGCATAGTGTGGGTGCCTACACTTATATTCCAGAGTGGTCTATTCTGGTCTCCCACAGTAAGTTTTCACAAATACTTCATTCTAAAAGCTCTAAAAATTCCTTGTATTAAGGGTTAAAAGATGGTACTAATACAATAGGGAAGGAAAATGGATTTAAGCGCAATGAATAGAATAGCTTTGTGGTGTTGCTTGGGTTTTCCCACATCCACTCTCCCCCATTTGGGTAGCGAATATTCTTTTCCTTTCAGGAACTATCCCTCCCCCATTGGTGTGCGGTATTGGTGGGATTATCCATCAAGGTTTCAAATCCCCTCTACTGAGTTAATTGATGGTCATGGGATTCAAGCTAGGCCAACCAGACTCTTTCCTGTAGGAGACCAGAATGTACTACCCCAAAAGATGGCTCCTTGGCACAAACATGATTTTGGGGTGATTATTTTGATAAACAGAAGACAAGGGAGAAGCTCTGAAAGCAGCCTATAAATTACGTATTTACCAATAAGGGACATTTATCATCTTGGAGAACATCTCTATTCCTAAGGGTGTTTCCCTCTGTCTACTGACAAGGTAACGATGACTGTAAATCACAAGAAACTCTCACCAATGGAAAATGCACAGCCCTAACCCTGCATGACGAACCTTACCTTTGTTTACCCCGCCTTCCTGGATGGAGCCTGCCTTCCCCACACTCTTCTTCCTTCGTTTTAGCTGAGGATGGTCTGTTCGCCCAAGGTCTCGCCACCTCCTTGAGTGACTCTTCCTATTGTGAAGAACAAATCAAAAGAAATGCAGAGGGGCACCTGGGTGGCACAGCGGTTAAGCGTCTGCCTTCGGCTCAGGGTGTGATCCCGGCGTTATGGGATCGAGCCCCACATCAGGCTCCTCCGCTATGAGCCTGCTTCTTCCTCTCCCACTCCCCCTGCTTGTGTTCCCTCTCTCGCTGGCTGTGTCTGTCTCTGTCGAATAAATAAATAAAATCTTTTTAAAAATGCAGAAAGAAAATTAAATTTCCTTACTACTTGCAGCCCATTGACAAGCACTTGGGACAGGCAGAGTGACCTTCTTCTAAGAGCTCGGCTGCCTCAATATTAATACTTGCTACAGGAAACAGGAAACCTTAGCCTGACATTAGCCCAACCCCCAGGGCCCTGTCAGTCCCCTTTAAGATACAAAAATCCCTTTGGTCATTTCCTTTATCTCTACCCCATCCAGGTTATAGGTTAGCAATCATCCTCCAAGCCCGTGGCCCACTGATATTCTTCTGAAGGGTCTCATGACTCATGCTGTACTAGACAGTAGTAAATGAGTTCATCTTAGCAGCCGCTAGGCCTGCAAGGGTCCTAAAACCCTTGCTTCCAAATTCCTTAGAGACTTAGGCTATCCCTAACCCCACCCCAACTTCAAAGTGTAGAATTAGCCAATCCTCACAACCACACTGCAGCTCTTTCTGCCCACAGGTCCTGTCCCAGGACATTAATAAAATCACCATTTTTGCACCAAAGACGACTCAAGAATCCTTTCTTGACCGTTCGCTACTGGTCCCCAGCATCCCACATTTCGCACCAATCCCTGCATCGCTCCCATGTACATGTGAGATATCCATGCTAATAAACTTCTGTTGGTTTTGCTCTTGGTAATCTGTCTTATGCTGTAAAGGTCATAGCTGAGAAGGAAGGAGAGAGAAAAAGATTGCTCCTTCCTCTTTACTGTTCTTAGAGTCTGGATCTCTAGTAGTGATGCCAGTGATGTGGGAACGAAGGCAAAAGAAAAACTTAAATTTCCGTATATCCTCCAGATCATTGACCAGAGGTGAAACAGGTAGGGGGACATTCCTGTGGGATCTCAGCTGCCTCCGTGTTGACAATTTGTTAAGGACAAAAGGCAATCTTAGCTTAACATTACCCCAACCCCCCAGGATCCTGTAAATCTATTTTAATATACAAAAATCCTTTGAGGGGGTGCCTGAGTGGCTCAGAGGGTTAAGCAGCTGCCTTTGCCTAAAGTCATGATCCAGGGTCATGAAATTGAGTCCCACGTCAGGCTCCCTGCTCAGCAGGAAGTCTGCTTTTCCGTCTGCCCCTGCCCTCTGGCCCTGCTTTCTCTTCTCTCTCTCTCTCTCTCTCACAAAAATAAATAAATTAAGTCTTTAAAAAAATTCCTTTGGACTTCCTTTGTCTCTACTTCCCAAGGTATACATTGGCAATCATCCCCCAGGCATATGGCCCACCGATGTGCATCGGAAGGGTCTCGTGACTAGGGTTTGATTAGACTGTAATAAATGACCTTTTGCTAACACTAGCGAGTCCCCTCAAGGTCCTGGAAATCTTCCTTCCAAAGTTCCTTAGAGACTTACCCTCTCCCTAACCCCCTCTCAACTTGAATGTAGGTCATGGGCCACTCCTCATGACCCCAGTGCAGCTCTTTCTACCCACGAGTCCTCTCCCCTGCTTTCATAAAACCACCTTTTTGTACCAAACACGTGTGAAGAATTCTTTCCTGGCTGTCAGTTTCCAACGCTAACATCTTTCCCACGTCATCTACACTGGGAGAGTGATGCACCCCAACACCATGAAGAAAGACGGTCCTTCACTAGGGAGCCTCCCCCCTTACCCTAGGGAGCTCCTTATCTGGCTCTTCCTCCACCATGAAGAAAGACGGTCCTTCACTAGGGAGCCTCCCCCCTTACCCTAGGGAGCTCCTTATCTGGCTCTTCCTCTGTCTCCTTTATCATATCCGTAGGAAACTGGTCAACCTTCATAGCCAGGCAGTCAGAAGCGCAGGGGACAAGCTGGACTTGCAACTGGCAACTGGACTGGAGAAGTCTTGTGCGTTTGTGGTGTGTTTTCTCCCAAAGAACTGAAATCATGGAGCGTGAAACACTAAAGCCTGAGGTAAGGAAGCACTCAATGGGTATCAGGAAGTCATAATTTCCTCACAACTTCTTTGAGGAAGTTATCTCTTCTTCTTTGTGCCTATAAGTAGGCTTGCTCTTCCTGTGTCTGCAGGGGCACGGGCTTTAAACAGTGATTTGGAGAGCATGGGTCTCATCCACACCGGGCACAAGCGTGCATCTTCCAAGCACTAGGTTCCCTGTCCTCTTTCCTAGGGCTCGGAACCCTTCCCTGCTGCACGCACGTGGCGCTGGCCTACCTGGCAGAGGAACAGCAGACCAAAGCCTCTGAGCCTGGCACTCACCACTGCCTCTGTTCTCAGCGGGAGCCCCAGCACGGAGACCTGGTAAGAGCAGAAGCCTGGGGGCTGGGGAGGGTAGAGCCGTGAAGATGGCCAGAAGGTCCAGGTCAAATAGATGGGGGAGAAATATTGCAGGAGGGAGGAGGGAAGAGACAAGGTTCTGGACCAGTAAGTACAGGACAAAGAGAAGGATGGGATCTGCCAGTCAGAGGAACAGTCATCTTACCTCACATTCCTCCTCCCTGGGCTTCGGGTCCTTCAGAGAATTGTGAGACTCAAGTCAGAAAGAAGATGATTCAAAAAACCAGAAAAGGACCAATGAAATCTTAAAAGGCACACTAAGGGTCTAAATGGTTGTGGTAATAATTTTGCTCTTATGGCTTCTGCTACTGCCTTTTTCTCATTTTCTTTCCTCCTCCTGCACAGATGATGCTGGATCGTCTGGGACCCTTTCCTGTCCTCCTGTTGCTGCTGGGATCATGGGCGGCAGTGCTTCCCCCTGGTGCTTGGACTCAACCCCCCACCAGGGTTCAAAAATTTATAATTCAGCATTTAAGTGCAGGTCCTGTCCAATGCAACATTGCAATGCGTGCTGTTAATAATCTTAATCAGACCTGTAAGGATCAAAACACGTTTCTGCACGACAACTTCCCAAATGTGACTGTTACCTGTGGTTGGCCCAATAGGAATTGCAGGAATGGCCAGAATAACTGCCACCAGAGTACATATGCTGTTGGCAAGACTCACTGCAGTCTCACTGGAGGGAGATTCCCCAACTGCAGCTACAGGACTACTCCCCAGCACGGGTTGTACATTGTTGCTTGTGACCCGCGTCAGCGAGGCTACCCTCCCAATTGTCTGTTTCCTGTGCACTTAGACTAAGACTAAAGTTTCCATTATGTTCCTTCTCACTCAGTGCAGGTTCTCTCATGATCTCTTCTGCCTTTTCTTTTTCCTTTTGACTTCCATGGTTCCCATAGAAGAAAGAAGGAGGGGAGTGCGAGAATTACAGGGCCAAGCTGCAAGATCAGAGTTGGGGACAAAAACAAATAGGATTCTTTTCTGCTTTGGAGCTCTGTGTCTTTTAAAGAAGGCAAAGGGGAAAAGGGCAAAGAAAGACCCAGGCCCCCTATTGTTAATCTTGGAACTTCTGCCAAGCTTTGTTGCATTGCGTTCACAGCAATAAAACCACTTTCTGCTGCATCGTAATGACCTTGAGTGTGTGTGTTTCGGATCGCTTGCACGTCCTTGCCAGCCTGGGGCCATCTTGATTGCATTTGCCGACATTCTCAGGGGAACTATTTGGGCCCAGGTGACGTTTGAGGTTACTCCTCAATCCAAGGCTTCTGCCAATTCCCCTTCATGGTGTCCCTGGGACTTCGGAGCAAGAGTGTCCATCCCTTCAAACTCTGCTCATGGCTTTGACATATCTCCCTTGAAACCATGGTCTATGTTTATTTGGAGGTGGCACGGATAGCTCATAGAGTGTGCAAAGTACTCTCACACACATGTTCTAACCCTGACAACCGATGCCTTTCCTATTGGATTCCGTATTTCATCAGATTTTTTTAAATGATTTTATTTATTTATTTGACAGAGAGGGAAAGAGAACACAAGCAGGGGGAGCAGCAGGCAGAGGGAGAGAGAAGCAGGCTCCCCGCCGAGCAGGGAGCCCAACGCAGAGTTTGATCCCGGGACCCTGGGATCATGACCCAAGCCGAAGGCAGACACTTAACCAACTGAGCCACCCAGGCACCCCAGATAACGTTTTAAATATAAGTAGGAGTAGGGATAATAATCCACTGTAGCCTTACAGTCACTTCTCCCATGATCTATTGGAATGCAGGAAGAGAAAGCATAGATCAAGGGGGGAAAAAAAGCCCTGGGGAACTAAAAACATTCCTGCTTTACCTAAATACTGAAATATCACTGAAGTAATGGTGTTTCGGAACAGGCAGTGGTTTTAGACACTGAAGGACAGGGATTAAGTATTTGTTAATACTGGGGCCTGGGTGGCCCAGTGGGTTTAGCTGTTAAGTCTCTGCCTTTGGCTCAGGTCATGATCTCTGGGTCCTGGGTTCCAGCCCCTTTAGGCTCCCCGCTCAGAGGGCAGCCTGCTTTTCCCTCTTCCTCTGCCCCTCCTCCTCCTTCCTGCTCCCTCTCTTTCTCTGTCTCTGTCTCTCTCAAGTAAATAATAAAATCTTAAAAAATAATAATTTGGCTGGAATTAAGAATTAAGGTCCTAGGTGTAGGAAGGAAAAAAAATTTCCCCTCTTCCATTCTAGGTACTTGGCTGAGACTCCCCCAACCCATTAGAAAAAGGCGGATTAATAGGACAAGAACTATTTTAATTATGTACATACATACAGTAGCCCTGTATGTATGTAAAAAACATATGAGACTTAAAGGCAGCTAGCCATCTGAGGCTTACGGATTTCTTTCTTTTTTATTTTATTTTATTTTATTATATTATGTTAATCACCATACAGTACATCCCCAGATTCCGATGTAAAGTTTGATGCTTCATTAGTTGCGTATAACACCCAGTGCACCATGCAATACGTGCCCTCCTTACTACCCATCACCAGTCTATCCC
>NW_023240970.1:18676-26742 GCF_002007445.2 Ailuropoda melanoleuca
TCCTAGTTCTTATGTTCCATAGATGAGAGAAATCATATGATAATTGTCTTTCTCTGCTTGACTTATTTCACTTAGCATTATCTCCTCCAGTGCCGTCCATGTTGCAGCAAATGTTGAGAATTCGTTCTTTCTGATAGCTGAGTAATATTCCATTGTATATATGGACCACAGCTTCTTAATCCAGTCATCTGTTGAAGGGCATCTCGGCTCCTTCCATGATTTGGCTATTGTGGACAATGCAGCTATGAACATTGGGGTGCATATGGCCCTTCTCTTTACTACGTCTGTATCTTTGGGGTAAACACCCAGTAGTGCAATGGCTGGGTCATAGGGTAGTTCAATTTTTAACTTTTTAAGGGACCTCCACACTGTTTTCCAGAGTGGCTGTACCAACTTGCATTCCCACCAACAATGTAGGAGGGATCCCCTTTCTCCACATCCTCTCCAACAATTGTTGTTTCTTGCCTTGTCTATCTTTGCCATTCTAACTGGCGTAAGGTGGTATCTCAGTGTGGTTTTGATTTGAATTTCCCTGATGGCTAATGATTTTGAACATTTTTTCATGTGTCTGTTTGAGGCTTACGGATTTCTAGTCTGCTTTCAGAACTCCTGGTCTGCACTTTCTCAAATTAAATAGCTTAAAATAATTCTTATGCCAAGAATGCATCGTTTGGGGTGGCAGATTCTGTTACCCTTTATTAATCAATCAGTGACTGGATCCTTGTGAGATAGTAGAAAATATATATTGATTTCTGCCTCTGATTCCTGGCATAAGGCTCCTGAAACCCCTGTAAATTCCTAAGTGATAAGAGTCGAGAACATCTTTTGTTCTAAGAAAACAACCTGGGTGGTCTGAGGAGGGGTGATAACCAGATTAAAAATTTGGCAATTTCAGCCATACCCCATCCTCCAGAGAGTGGACAGGGGCTGGCAATGGAGGTAAAAATTGATCCAGCCTCTATAAAAATCCCAAAGTTATGGGGATTGAGGAACTTCCAAGTTGGCAAACACATCTATGATGTGGGAAAAAAGGCAAAAGAAAAATTTCGGAACTACCTATAGCCTATAGCCCACTGTCAAGTCCTTGAGAGAGGCAGAGTGACATTCCTCTAGGAACTCAGCTGTCTTGATGTTAAGACTTTGATAAGGGCAAAAGGCAATCCTAGCCAGACCCCCCCAAGGATTCTGTAAAAATTCCTTTGGAAACTTCCTTTATCTCTACCCACTCCCCCAAGAAAAATGATGGCGATCATCCCCCAAACATATGGCCCACTGATACACATCTGAAGGGTCTCATGACTAGGGCTTTATTAGACAGTAATAAATGACCTTTTCCTTACAATATGTAGCCCCTTTAAGGTCCTGGAGACCTTCCTTCCAAAGTTCCTTAGAGACTTACTCTATCCCTAACCCCCTCCTAACTTGAAAGTATATCTTGGGCCACTCCTAATGACCCCAGGGCAGCTCTTTCAGGGATCCTGTCCCTGTGCTTGAATAAAGCCATCTTTTTGCATCGAAGATGTCTCAAAAACTCTTTTTTGTCCATTGGCTCTGAAACCCAACCAATTCCTACATCAGTTTTTGACCATGAAGGGATTCAGTCTTCTTTTTTGGACTCTGAGCTTCAGTACAAACTTGGGGAGTACTTTTACTTCTCTTCCTTTACTTTCATTCCAGGGGCTTTTCAAGCAGTATGCTCTTATTGGAGCACTTTCATGCCTATAGCTCAGGCTGCAATCCTCTAGCCTGTGGCTATTCTAGAGGGAGGAGAAGGCCTGACTTTTTGCTGGAAGAGAGTACGCTGGCTGGAAAAGTAATAAAAACCAGAAACTTGATGCCCTCTCTTTATTCCTGTCCTTATACAAGGTTGTCTGTTTGGGACCTGGCACAGCCACCTAAGTCACGAGGATGGCTGCCAATCTTGACTCCCCTCTGTAGTTACCTCTTGATTGATCTAAGGTGATCCCCTAAACATCCCTGGTCTAGTCACTTCTGGCCACGAGACCTCCACTGGACCCGGGGAAACCAGTACCAATGGAACTAAAACCCAACTGGGGCCTGTTCCCTAGAGAAGTTGGCTTTAAGACTACATGTGTTAGAATGTCACTTAGACCATGATGGATTTCTACCTTTACTGTTTTCAATCAATGCCCTCTACTAATTCCTTAAACCACACAATTGGGTAATTTCCCCTTGTAAAACTTTCTAGTGTTTTCAATGGTTAAAAACGGTGAATTCTTGGGGCGCCTGGGTGGCGGAGCGGTTGAGCGTCTGCCTTCGGCTCAGGGCGTGATCCCGGCGTTGTGGGATCAAGCCCCACGTCAGGCTCCTCTGCTGTGAGCCTGCTTCTTCCTCTCCTACTCCCCCTGCTTGTGTTCCCTCTCTCGCTGGCTGTCTCTATCTCTGTCTTATAAATAAATAAAAAATCTTAAAAAAAAAACGGTGAATTCTTCACAGTACAACCTTCATGGCAGGGCAATAACATGGCCTTCAGGGCACGGGAAGGCATGGCATGATATTGCAGTCCGTTTGCCAACCCCCGTCTGTAGCCTAGGATGCAATGAAGAAGGGCAGTGGGGGGAATGTCAGCATCCCTCCTACAGGGCCTTTTATGGCAGGAATGCCTTCATGGCTGGCAAGATGGTGAATAGTAACGATGTTCTGCTTGAGGGATGCATCCAGTCACTTCTAAAGCAGGAACCTCTGACATATGTGTGTGGGATGCCACTGGGCATTGGGGGGATTTTTGGTAATGTGCCTTCTCTCTCTTTAGTTCCCAAGGACTCTCCCTTGGAATGCCTTTTAACCCACCAGGAGCAGCGCAGATCACAGAATTTACGAAAGGACTGATCTTCCGCAACATTGCGTGGCCTCATAGGATCTACCAACGAGATCTCTGCTGCACGAAACAGGGCACATGGACAGAGAGGTACCCTAGATCCAGGCCTTCAGGGCTCTAAAGCAGGACGCTGACCTAAGAGCCTCTTGCAGAATCTGTTTGACCACTTCACCAGGCCAGTAAACTCCCTCCTGACACGTTGGATGATAATTCTCTGAATTGGCCTTCTCCTGATAGAACTCAGGTTGCTGGAGGAAGCACAGGCCATCTCTAATGAAGTGGACACTGACACCCCCCCATCTCTCACACGGTTCCTCCTCCTAGAATGTGGGACTTCTCCCTCATACCCCACGTTAATGTCTATAATTGGAGCCAGCTGTGTTTAGTCTACTTCGGGGCGGGGACTTGAAGGAATATTCCCAAGCAGCTGCCGAAACTCCTTTTGTTTTGAGGAAGTTCCCTGTCTTCTCTGGCCCAGCATGGACTGCTTATTTCTACTTTGGTGGGAAAAAACCCATGGTGTCTGCTCACCTGCCCAAGCTGACCAGGTTTAAACCTGGGAACCCGCTTTCTCTGCCTTCTGGAGGCGCCTCACCTCTTCTGCCTCCCCGTCCTCCTGCCCCTGCACCACCTTGGGTGCCGCCTATATAACTGGAAACTGTATCATCCTCAGTGCCTGGGCGTCCTCCTCCTACCATGGCTTTTCCTCCTCCCCTTCCTGTCAAAGAGCAAAGACACTCTCTTGGAGTTCACACTGCCCACTTCAGAGTTCTCCACCAGTGCCCCAGGTAAGCAATGATAATGGGGAACAAATTCATTGACTTTTAAGTGGACCAGGTAGAACATATTTCGGCATTTAAACTAATTTAAGTTTGTTAGTTTAATTAAGATAGACATGTTTTTAGAGTTATCAGCACCATATATGAAACTTGTATTCTACCAAGGATTACTGAAGGTCAAATACACTCGTGTTACCTCTGTTGGAATTTGTTTGCAAAAAGATGACTTAAAATGATGTTAATTTTGTCAGTCTCAATGTTTTCATGGGTAATGGTTACAATAGCTTTCAAAGTCTTTGGTAGCTCGCAACTTAAAGCTTTGCTTGATATAAACCAGATCAAATTCATTGGACATCTAGGTCTTTTCAAAATAGGATAAAGTGCTACTGATTATAGGTTTGCACTTTTGACTTTTTATTGCAGAGAAACTAAAGATATTTGGGTCTGTTGGAAAACTGCTTTGTGCTTAACCGATGCATAAATTTGCCGTCTAAAGAATTCCAATGTAACGCTTGGTTACTACTTAGTTTTCACTGGAGACTAAGGTTTCTAAGAGTTAAAATTCTGCTATATGTAATTACGACTGATGGAAATAAGGGAACCAACTCTGTGTAAGAAAGATGTAAAGAGTCGAAATACTCTTTTATTGAAGGTAGAAGAATTAAATTTGTTCTAAATGAAACTGGAGAGAAATGTCTTGGGATAAAATCCAAATGCAAAGGAAAGTTGTAGAAAGTTTGTGAAGGGAAATCTTTGGAAAGCTCAATTTTTTTTTAAGATTTTATTTATTTGTCAAAGAGAGAAAGAGCACAAGCAGGGGGAGCAGCAGGCAGAGGGAGAAGCAGACTCCCCACTGAGCAAGGAGCCTAATGGGGGACTCGATCCCAGAACCCTGGGATCATGACCCAAGCTGAAGACAGATGCTTAAAAGATTGGGCTGCCCAGTTGCCCCTGGAAAAGAATCTTATGCTTGGTCAGGTGGAACTAAGATTACAATGAATGGATTTTAAAAAGTACGCTGGTATTCTGCTCTCTCTGTGTTAAAAAGAAAGTTTTCTTGGATTGTTGGTCTGCTCTTGATAAGAATATGTAAACAATGTTGTTTTCTTTTCTTTGCCCAGAAAAACCAGTTTCTATGTTTTGTCTTTATCAGGTCTTTAATGATCTGTAATCCTATTTAGGCATGTGATTTAAAACTTTCACTATTCCCCAAGGTTTAAATCATAAACAAAGTATCTTTGACTAACTAGGCTTGTTTATGTGGTATGTTACCTTCTGGTGTAAGGTTATCACTCGATATTCTGATTATTGAAGTGTTATTGTCACAGAAATAACTAAATTTCCTTGCCAGTTGTGTCAAAATGAACTCTCATACCAGATTATTAACAATGTCCGTTTCAGTTTTTGTCATTTATAATTGTTCTGATGTTCTTCCAAAATGGAGATTCATAAAAAGGACTTTTAGGACAAATAGAGGTATTCAATATCTTTAAGATCATAAAAGTGAAATGGGTAAGACTTTCCTGAACTAACTAAAAACCTGCCTTCAAACTGAACAAGAATTAGTTGCGTGGGACTAAGTGAATTGAGAAAAATGACTGCAGTTTTTATAACTCTTACTTGAAATGTTGCTGGTTCTGTAATGTTTGCTCTTCCAGATTAAGGAAATTTTCTCTTAACACGACTATGATTTATGGGTGCCTGGGTGATTCATTGGGTTAAGCATCTAACTCTCGACATGGGCTCAGGTCATGCTCTTAGGTCGTGAGTTCGAGCCTCGTGTCAAGCTCTGTGCTCAGCATGGAATCTCCTTAGGATTCTCTCTCTCCATCTCCCTCTACCCCTCCCCCACTGATCACACACTCTCACTTTCTCTGTCTCTTAAAAAAAGAAATCTATGACCTACAGAAATGTAATAAAGTATTTATTTGGGAACAAATTGAAGCATTTAACTTCTCTCTCTACCTGCACCCTCAAATTCAAAAGGTCTCAGTAAGTATGCTTTCGTCCAAAGCAATAAGTCATTTGTATAAATTCAATAAGTATCTGTTTTCCTGGGCAGCCCTGGCAGGGTCCCCTCCCTTTTTGGGTGCTTTGTACTATGGCCCAATAAACTTTGCTTTGCTGCCCACCAAAAAAAAAAAAATCTGTTTTCCTTGTAACAGGACACCACGAAAAACACTGCTTATTTTGCCAAGGCTTTGACTGGAATGTCCCATTTGAGAGAGACATGCATAGACTCAGATACGACTGAACAGTTTTAAGGAGCTGAGGTGGACTTCATGAAACACGGAGCCATAAAGCCCCTTAGGAATGTTGGCCTGATACCTTGCTCACAGTTCCCAGTAGCCCTCCCAGGTGAATGAAGAATGTCACTTCCGGGCAGGTGCAGGAACCTCAGGATACTGTGGGGACCCCGTGAAGAGGAATTAACCCAAATCTACAGGTCTTGCAGGCATGTCCGTTTTGAAGAATTTGGTGGGGCTTCTGGCCCAGAGAGGCTACTAAAAGTTCAATCTAGATTCCTTATGAAAAGTTCCAGCAAAGCAGATTTTAAAAGATCTATATGGCTCATCACTACTCCTGCTGAGCGGAAGTAAATACTCAGGACAAGTTTGTTGAACTGGACTTGTTTTGCACACAAGTCTGGATGTGTCTTGATTTGGCTATCTCTGGAAATAATGATATTAGAGAGAAAAATTATGTCTCAATAACCCTCCTTCGTGGGTGTTACATTCTGGCGCTGATTGTCTTTGAGTATTTGTTGTTTGCGTAAGATAGACAATTTGAGGTAAACTTCAGAGAAATTGCCACAATAGGCAGCCTTACTGCTTGTTATTCTGTGGAGATAACGGATGACCCCCCCTTTCCCTATGACTGGAGTAGGCAATGCACTTGGGAATGCCCTTATTTCCAGAGACAAGGCTTGTCCCACTTGCCAGTGATTCCTTGAAATGAGGATATTGTTAAAGCTAGATCTCGGGGCGCCTGGGTGGCACAGCGGTTAAGCGTCTGCCTTCGGCTCAGGGCGTGATCCCGGCGTTCTGGGATCGAGCCCCACATCGGGCTCTTCTCCTGAGAGCCTGCTTCTTCCTCTCCCACTCCCCTGCTTGTGTTCCCTCTCTACCTGGCTGTCTCTCTCTCCGTCAAATAAATAAATAAATAAAATCCTTAAAACAAATTAAAAATAAAGCTAGATCTCAAACAAGGAGGGCTTCCTGGTGGTTTTATCCCTTAGCCATATTTGTTACAGGTAATACCTCTATTCATGTAAAATTGCAAATAGTGGCTTTAGCCAAGCATACAGTGACCACATCTAACTAAGCGGGACGTGCGGTCACCTACACATTCAACATTCTGCATTTCATAATTCTAAGTTGTTGTTTTTTTTTCCAGAGGGGCTTGAACTCATGACCCTGAGATCAAGACCTGAGCTGAGATCAAGACTCAGATGCTTACTGGCTGAGCCATCCAGGTACCCCTGAATTTTATAATCCTCGAATCCATCCTCTCAAATCTTGAAGAATCCTCTTTTTACCAGCTAGCTCCTAGGTCAACCTTTGGTACTGAGCTCAAACTTGTCTGTGCCCCCATGTGCAGCGAGCTCATGTGTGAGACACTGGTTTGAAAGCAAAGAAAGCTTTTTTATCATCAGAAGGGCAGCCCAACAAAAGGCAGGGGATCACTCCCAACGTTACTCTGCCCAGTTGAGACTAGGAACAGCTTACACAGGTTTGAAGAAGGAGATGAACACATGAGAGGAGGGTAAGCGCTATCTTGAAATATTGGTGGTGGGGGGCGCACCCTGAAACAATCTGGAGGTCTTCATTCTTGTGGCCCATGAAGTGTCATTTGGGAACTGGGATCAAATACATCAAGACAGATGTTACTGTCCAGTCCCCATTATGTTTTTACAATCAGTGGATAAACTCGGAATAGGAGTAAAAAGGCAACATTAATGATTGATCATGCATGACGTTTAGAGGTAAGGAAATCAGGGGTGCCTGTGGCTTAGTCAGTTGAGCTCCGGCCTCTTGCTTTCAGCTCAGGTATGATGCCATGGGTGGCGGGATGGAGCCCTAAACCAGCTACATGCTTGGTGGGGAGTCTGCCTGGGGATTCTCTCCCTATGTCCCTCCACCCACTCGTGCTGTCTCTCTCTCTCTCATTCTCTCTTTCAGATAGATAGATAAATAAATAAATAAATAATAAATAAATCTTTCGAAGGAAAAAGAGGTACATAAAAACATAATTCAGTAGGGAACAAAACAACATAGACCTAAGTTAATAACAGTTTTGCCTATGCTTTCAAAATAGGTCCAGGAAGCATGTGTCCGGCCTTGTCTTCACACACAGCTCCCTCTTTGGGGTGACCTTACCATCCTCTTCACCTACCTTCTCATTAATCCTCACAATCAGTCCAGGTGTGTGGCCTTCTCTCTCGCAGG
>NW_023240970.1:26842-42796 GCF_002007445.2 Ailuropoda melanoleuca
ATCAAAAAGAACGATTTCTCAACATTTGCTGCAACATGGACAGCACTGGAGGAGATAATGCTAAGTGAAATCAGTCAAGCAGAGAAGGAAAATTATCATATGGTTTCACTCATTTATGGAACATAAGAAGTAGGAAGATCGGTTGGAGAAGAAAGGGAAGAAGAAAGAGGGGGTAATCAGAAGGGGGAATGAACCACGAGAGACTATGGACTCTGGGAAACAAACTGAGGGCTTCAGATGGGAGGGGGTGGGGAAATGGGATAGGCTGGTGATGGGTAGTAAGGAGGGCACGTATTGCATGGTGCACTGGGTGTTATACGCAAGTAATGAATCATGGAACTTTACATCAAAAACTAGGGATGTACTGTATGGTAACTAACATAATATAATAAAAAAATTTTAAAAAAAATAAGCCCTCAAACATTAATAAAGCATGGAACTAAAAGACTAAATAAATAAATCAATAAAATAAAAAATAAAATGGAGCAGGGAGGGGATTGAGGAGGTGGCCCTTCCGCACACTGTCACTGGGTGGAGTCAGGATTCTGAACTGGGCCAAACCATAAAGACTAACAACTGCGGAACCCCTGCAACTTGCTGCAGTAGCTACTGGCCTTTGCGCAGCGATCCCTGCAGCACCCAACACAATCAAACTTCTCTGTAAACAATGTGTAAAAGCATTCTCCTTGGGGCTTCTGGGTGGCTCATGCAGTTAAGGGTCTGCCTTTGGGTCCTGGGTTGGAGCCCCAAGTCGGGCTCCCTGCTCAGTGGTTTGTCTGCTTCCCCCCTGCCCCTCCCCCAGTCAGACTGGCTCGCTCTCTCTCTCTCTCAAATAAATAAATACTTAAAAAAAAAAGATAAAAGAAAAGCATTCCTCTTTTCTGTCCAGAAACTCCTATTCTTTGCTCTCTAGTGGGACACTATTTGCCTCGTGTAATCAGTATACGCCAAATTACAAATCTTGATCTCAAATAAACACTTTTGCTTAATTATTGCCTCCTTACAATTTTTGGTGGACACCTTCTAGGTTCTTTTATTATCTCTGTAATAAAAAGAGATTGACAAGGAAAAGCAAACAGAAGTTCAACAGCATGTATCGCTCCTGTATATGTGGGAGATATCCAGGAAAACTGAGTCAAATGCTCCAACATGGTTTAAGCCCCCACCTTGAAGACCATTTTTAGCTAAGGACAAAAGAAGGATGTTGGAATGGGGGTGGGGAGGCCAATTATGGGAGGTTACCAGAAAAAGCCCAGCAAACAATGGTAAGGTTTGGGGCGCCTGGGTGAATCAGTCGGTTAAGCATCTGCCTAAGGCTCAGGTCAGGATCTCAGAGTCCAAGGACAGAGCTCTGCATCGGGCTGAGCAAGCATACAGAAGTCGAGAGAGAGAGAGAGAGAAAAATGTATAGATAATTCTCATGGGCTTCTCCCTTCCCCACTTTCCTACCCACACAGCCTACAGTTTTCCTGTTATTAACATCTTGCATTAGTGTGATACTTCTGGTATAATTGATGAGCCAATATTGATTATTATTAAATAAAGTCCACAATTTTTTAAAGAGATTTATATGTTTATTTGACAGAGAAAGAAGGTGAGAGAGCACAAGCGGGAGGAACGGCAGAGGAAGAGGAAGAATTAGGCTCCCCACTGAGCAGGGAGCCCAATGTGGGGCTCAATCCCAGGACTCTGAGATCATGACCTGAACAGGAGGCAGACACTTAACTGACTGAGCTACCCAGGCGCCCTAAAGTCCACAATTTAATTAGCATTAGTTCTTCGCATTAAATGGTTCTAGGGGTTTTGACAATGCATAATGTCATTGTAGGAGAGGAAAACGTTTTCCTTAGGTCTCCTATGGTCTCTGGCTAGGTCTGAAAATAGAACTGACAGAGATGAGTAGGAGAAAAGCATACAAATTTGATTAAATTTTTACATGTACATGGGAGCCTTTGCAAGAGAATGAAGACCTGAAGAAGTGACCAGAGCAGGAAGCTTTTGTACGTTTTAGACAAAGATACAATGTATTGTGAAGAACTGGCAAGATAAAGGGTTTGGTCTATGGGTAGTAAATGGTGAAGAAGAAACTAGAAAGAAAAGGGTTAGTTTAACAAGGTTTGCTTGCAGATTCTTGTGGTACCACCTCTGGCTGGGAAGAGATTGTCTCCAGGAAAAAAATTTATTTCCTGCCTTTAGTCCATAAAAGGACAGACTTTTCTGCATTTACTAATTCTTAACTGCCTTTAGTGCAAAATAATTTTTATGTCGAAGAGCCATAGTTTGGGGTGACATGGTCTGGTTTCCTTCAGCACTAACAAGGAATACCTCCTTATTTTTTTTTCATTTCTTTCATCAGACTTTTGTAGTTTTCTTTATATTGATCTTGTTCATTTTTTATTAGATTCGTAACTAGGTATCACATTTTTCTTTGTTCTAATGTAATTTTTTTTTCAAAATCAATTGTTCCTTGCTGGTACATAAGAAAGGAATTGATTTTCATATATTAACCTTGTATCTTGTGATTTTGCTCTAAAAAGACATCATGTTTATCCTGTAGATAATTGAAGACATTAAAAGCAAGAGTGTTCCAGTATTCTATTTATGCTCAAGAGTGCTAATCTGCAAGGGGTATGTAGGACAGATCAGAAGGAATAGAGGCTAGAGGCAGGGAGTCCCTGTAGGAGGCTTTTCTGTGAGCCCTCCAGGAGACAGTAAGAGTCCAAATAAGTGTATTACCGCACCAATGGAAGAGTAAGGACAGATTCAAGAGGCAAATAGCTTAAAGTGGCCCTTCTCCTTCACGCCTCTGGGTCTCTATCTTCCCAAACTCCAACTTGTCCTTGTACCCGGTGTGCAGGAAGCCAAATTCAGAGACACTGCATTTAAAGCAAGGAAAGCTTTATAGTCAAGAGGGCAGCCCAAGGAAAAAGTAGGGGAACATTCCCAAAGCTCCCTTGCCCTGTGAGCTCAGGGACCACTTATACACATGAAAGGAAAGTAAGGGGTTTCCTGAAACTCACTGGGGAGTCCTTGGGGCAATCTGGAGGTAATTATTCTTGTGGACAAGGAGGTGCTACTGGGACCTGGAATCAGATACATAAAAACAGATGTTACTCTCTGGTCCCCGTTACGTTTCTACAATCAGTGGGTAGACAGGGAGTAGGAGTAAAAAGGCAACATTAGTGATTGACTGTGCCTGAGGTTAAGAGGTAAGGAAAACAGGAGTACCGATAGCTCAGGCAATTGAACCTCTGACACTCGGTTTCAGCTCAGGTCCTGATCTCATGGGTGGTGGGATTGAGCCCCTTTCCGGGTAAATGGTAGGTGGGGAATCGGTCCGGGGATTCTCTCCCGTTGCCCCTCCACCCACTCATGCTCTCTCTCTCTCCAAATAAATAAATAAATAAATCTTTCAAAGAAAAACAGAGATACATAAAATAACTAAGTAGGGAACAAAACAATGTAGAGTTGAGGTAATAATGCAGCTAATACCACGTTAGTTTTGCTTGTTTTCAAAATGAGTCCGGAGGCAAGGGTCTTGCCTCCTCTTCACACGCAGTTCCCTCTTGGGATGCCCTTCCCATCCTCGAACTTCTAATTAATCCTCAAATTTCAGTTCAGGTGTTGTGGCCTTCTCTCCACCAGCTCCTCAGACACCGTGGTATGTCCCCCACCACAGCCGAAAGAGTTGTTTACAGTTAATAATATGCAGTGTATTCTCTATTTATCTCACCGTCTTTTTCATTAGATCATGAGCTTCTGAATCTGAGAAGCCCAGGATCTGACCCAAGAAACGTGCATGTAAATGAATAATTCATTCAAGTCCGCTGCTGCAGCTCCCAACAGTACCTCACACACGGTTACTGTTATATCACATTTACATATCGTGTTTTTCCTTAAAGAATCGAAATCATACAGCTTGAAAACACTGAAGTTTCATATCGAGAAGGAAGTGCTCAACCCATACCGAAAATTAATCATTTCCTCACAACTTCTTTGAGGAAGTTATCACTTCTTTGTGCCTATAAGTAGGCTTGCTCTTCATGTGTCTGCAGGGACACGGGATTTAAACAGTGAGTTGGAGAGTGTGGGTCTCATCCCCACCGGGCACGAGCGTGCATCTTCCAAGCACTAGGTTCCCTGTCCTCTGTCCTAGGGCTTGGAACCCTTCCCTGCTGCACGCACGCGGTGCTGGCCTACCTGGCAGGGGAACAGCAGACCAAAGCCTCTGAGCCTGGCACTCACCACTGCCTCTGTTCTCAGCGGGAGCCCCAGCACGGAGACCTGGTAAGAGCAGAAGCCTGGGTGCTGGGGAGGGTAGAGCCGTGAAGATGGCCAGAAGGTCCAGGTCAAATAGATGGGGGAGAAATATTCCAGGAGGGAGGAGGGAAGAGACAAGGTTCTGGACCAGTAAGTACAGGACAAAGAGAAGGATGGGATCTGCCAGTCAGAGGAACAGTCATCTTACCTCACATTCCCCCTCCCTGGGCTTCGGGTCCTTCAGAGAATTGTGAGACTCAAGTCAGAAAGAAGATGATTCAAAAAACCAGAAAAGGACCAATGAAATCTTAAAAGGCGCACTAAGGGTCTAAGTGGTTGTGGATAATAATTTTGTTCTTATGGCTTCTGCTACTGCCCTTCTCTCATTTTCTTCCCTCTTCCTGCACAGGAAAGATGATGCTGGATCTTCTGGGACCCTTTCCTCTCCTCCTGTTGCTGCTGGGATCATGGGGGCCGGTGCATCCATTGGGTGACTGGGCTCAACCCTCCGCCACTGTTCGAACGTTTCAAATTAAGCATCTAAGAGAACATCGTGTCCAATGCAACAGGGAAATGCGTCGTGTCAACATTCTTGATCAGCGATGTAAAGATCAAAACACATTTCTGTATGACTCTCTCCACAATGTGGCTGCCACCTGTCTTTTGCCCAGCATGAGGTGCAGGAATAGAACTCAGATGAACTGTCACCAGAGTGAAAGTCCTATTAACATGACCTACTGCAATCTCACTGGAGGGAGATTTCCCAACTGCCGCTACAGCACCGCTCTCCAGTACAGGTTTTACGTTGTTGCCTGTAACCCTCGTCTGCCACGTGACCCTCCTTATCCTCTGGTTCCTGTCCACTTAGATTTAACCATTCCTGTGGTTTCCTTACACTTAGGTTAAGACCAAGGTTCACTCCCTGCAGGCTCTCTCATGATCTCTTCTGCCTTTCTTCTCCTTTGTTGACTTCCACGGTTCCCATAGAAGAAAGAAGAAGGGGAGTGGGGGAATTACAGGGCCAAGATGCAAGATCAGAGTTGGGGACAAAACAAATAGGATTCTTTTCTGCTTTGGAGCTCTGTGTCTTTTGAAGGGAGGCAATAGGGAAGAGGCAAAGAAAGACCCAGGCGCCCTATTTTTAATCTAGCAATTTCTGCCAAGCTTTGTTGCATTGCGTTCACAGCAATAAAACCACTTTCTGCTGCATCGTAATGACCTTGAGTGTGTGTGTTTCGGATTGCTTGCACGTCGTTGCCAGCCGGGGGCCATCTAGATTGCATTTGCTGACATTCTCAGGGGAACTGGTTGGGCCCAGGCGACCTTACAGGTTATTCAGCAACCCAAGGCTTCTGCCACTTCCCCCACCCCTGCGTCCTTGGGATGTTGGAGCAAGAGAGTTCATCAGTCCTTCAAACTCTGCTCGAGGCTTCGACATATCTCCCTTGAAACCATGGTCTACGTTTATTTGGAGGTGGCATGGATAGCTCACAGAGTGTGCATAGTACTTTCACACACAGGTTCTAACCCTGACGACTGATGCTTCCTACATCTTTACTATTGGATTCCGTATTTCATCAGATAATGTTTTAAATATAAGTAATAGTAGGGATAATAATCCACTGCACCTTAGAATCAGTTCTCCCATGATCTACTGGAATACAGGAAGAGAAGGCATAGATCAAGGGGGAAAAAAAGCATTGGGGAACTAAAAACATTCCTGCCTTACCTAAATATTGAAATATCACAGAAGTAATGGTGTTTCGGAACAGGTTGTCGGTTTAGACCCTGAAGGACCGGAAGTGGGTATTTGGTTGGGGGGCAACTGGATGGCTCATTGGTTAAGCCCGTAGGCCTCTGCCTTACTCAGGTCATGATCTCTGGGTCCTGGGTTCACGCCCCTTTAGGCTCCCTGCTCAGAGGGCAGCCTGCTTCTCCCTCTCCCTCTGCCCCTCCTCCTCCCTGCTGCTCCATCTCTCTCTATCTCTCAAATAAATAATAAAATCTTAAAACAAAAGGTGTTGGCTGGGATTAAGAATTTAGGTCTTGTGTTTGCATAAGTAGGAATTCTAGCCCAATTAGAAGGAAGGAGGGAAAGCCACTGTGGGACGGTGTGGTTAGTAAAAGCCACCCTGTCTCGAGAAGCTGCAGCAAGGAGCAGAGCAGCGTGACAGCAGATCTGAAGTTTTCTGTTCACTTAAGATTTAGTTTTATTTTAGAGGGAAAGAGAGAGCACGAGCAGGAAGGGCAGAGGCTGAGGAAGAACAATTCCAAGCAGACTCCACGCTGAGCCCAGAGCCCCACTCAGGACTCGATCTCACAACCCTGAGATCAAGGCCTGAGATGAAACCAAGAGTTAGTTGGTGGCTTCACCGACTGTGCCACCCAGGCCTCCAGATCTGAAGTTTTCTAACTGAATTTACCCTTCAAGTGCACTTTGGTATAACGATAATGTAATTAATAATTATAACAGAATGCAATGGGTGCTAGTAAGATCTGGACAAAAGAAGGCTTAGACAGTAGCTCTGAGCCTAGAGAGGGGAAAGCTCAGAGGAGAGGACATCTGAGCACAGCCTGGAAAGACGGCTAAGTAAGCAAGTAGACGAGGTTAGAAAGAGTATTCCGGGCAAAGAAACAACACCCTGAAAGTGTGAAGGGTTAAACTATAATTTTTCTAAAACTAAAGCAACTGGCTATCATGAAAGCTTAAAAAAAAATGGGACCCCTGGGTGGCGCAGTCGTTAAGCGTCTGCCTTCGGCTCGGGGCGTGATCCCAGAATGCTGGGATCGAGTCCCACATCGGGCTCCTCTGCTGGGAGCCTGCTTCTTCCTCTCCCACTCCCCTGCTGTGTTCCCTCTCTCGCTGGCTGTCTCTCTCTGTGTCAAGAGAATAAATAGAATCTTTAAAAAAATAAAAAAATAAAAAATAAAAAAATAAAAAATAAAGAAAACCCATGTCAAACTCATAAATAAACCCCTTTTATTCAGCTCATTGGTTAATAATGAGGAAATCGGTAACATGTTAAAAACAATTCAAACATGATCTTGGTTTATAGAAAATTCTATCCTCTGCTGGACAATATTCATTTGCAGTGCGGTGAACAGGATACACCTGCCTTATCACCAGTTTTGGACAATTTCCTTTGTATCCTGCAAGTCAAGCCAAGGTGTACACCTCTGTAGTGTCTGTCCGTCCCCCAGGCCTGCCTTATCACCAGTTTTGGACAATTTCCTTTGTATCCTGCAAGTCAAGCCAAGGTGTACACCTCTGTAGTGTCTGTCCGTCCCCCAGATATGGAAAACTTACTGCTCAGACAGGAAAACATATAGAGTTCCTTCTGACTGGTGTGGAAAGAAGAAGGAAGTCATAAGATATAGTCTGACCGAGCAATTGGATAAAAAGAAAAAGATATTACATGCTTGAACTGAGCAATGGGCTAAGGGTTGGGAGCCATTTTGACAGCCAGGTCCATAGCTCTGCAGAAACAATAAAACGAAACCTCACAAATGTCACAAAACTAAACTGGGAGCTCATCACATAGCATCCATCTCTGACTCCCTGTTCTGACCACTCACTCGTCAGATGCCTGACACAGAAAGACCTCAGTAACCAGGGAAGAAGGACTGTTCTCTCAATATGGTTGATAGTGTTGTCATAACTGTTGTTTGGGTAAGGATACTAAACTTCTGTTATTTCAGTGACATGAATTGGGCACCATTCCTTTGTCAATCACCAAGCATATAAAAGTCTAGAGAAAGGAAGAGCCTGAATAGCAGGCCTTCGACCTGATCCCCTTCCAGCCAGGCAGGAGTGTGCATAGAGACCGGCTCTATGCAAGGGGCAGTTGGCAGTGGAAGCTCGTCTGGGGCTTACCCCTCTGCATGCAGGGCATGAGATGGAACTAGCTAAAGCCGACACCAAGGAAGATCGCCTCAGAAAGGTACTTGGAAGGCTAAGAAAAATTAAAGCACTGGGGACACTGCAATGATACATGCACTACTGACCAAACTAATTTTAACTTGGCAGAAAGATGTGAACAGAAATTGTGGAAAAGTCTGTACAAATATCCCAGGTGTAAGTGGGAAACAGAGCTCTACATAGTTCAGGAATTGTATAAAGCAGCTGGTAGGTTACCAAAATGGAAGAAAGATGTGGGCACTAGGTCAATGCCTCAAAAGGATGGTGAAAAGGGCTAACAGTCCTCACGCCATACTTTATATAGAAGACCCATGGTACCCCATGGAGTTAGAAGTTAGAAAGAAGTTCACAACCAGGACCCTGGGAAATGTAATCATGGATCTGGAGGATCCTAAAAATGGAAAGCCCTTACCGACCTGAGCGCCCATCACAGAGGTTCCCATCTTACTGATGAAACCATCTGGCAGCTAGACCGGGACAGGCCAAGAGGCAAAGGGCTAGTAATAAAGTAATAAGGAAGGTCAAATCAATGAATAATTTAAGTCTAAAACACAATAAACTCTTAAGACCCCAGAATCCCCATCCTGAGGACTCAGGAGAATAAGATAACCCCTGGTGGGGGGGATGATCACAGCAGACCTGTAATTACAAGGACGAAAGTATTCGATTATAGCAATGGACAAGGAAAACCCATGGAGTAGCAGAGGATAGAGAATACACTCATGCTGAGCTTCAGAAGATTAGAACACATTTTTGTCAAAAACATTTATCTGATGTAGACTGGTTGCTCCACGTATGGAGCTCAGTCATTGTACAAATGTCTAGTAGTATCCTGTACTGATGATATAATAACGACAAATAATGATAAGGAGCAATTAAGACAAGGAAAGGAAAAGTTAATACAGCATTTAAGGGAACAAGGATGGACTATTAACGATGAAAAACATCAGGCCCAAACACTCATTGTAAATTTCTAAGAATTCAGTGGTCTTGGGAAGGAAGGAAGGTGCCAGATAAAGGAATAGATAAAATACAAGCAATAGGACCACCTAAAGATAAAGCAGAGGCATAGAGACTTACAAGCCATTTAGGATCTTGGAGACAAGCACATACCGTGCTTCCATGTGATTTTAAAACCCATATACAAAATAACTGCAAAAGCACAGATTGTGAATGGACAGAACAACAGGTTTTATTTTTATTTTTTTTATTTTTTAAAGATTTTATTTATTTATTTGACAGAGATAGAGACAGCCAGCGAGAGAGAGAACACAAGCAGGGGGAGTGGGAGAGGAAGAAGCAGGCTCCCAGCGGAGGAGCCTGATGTGGGGCTCGATCCCATAACGCCGGGATCATGCCCTGAGCCGAAGGCAGACACTTAACCGCTGTGCCACCCAGGCGCCCCAACAACAGGTTTTAAATACGTTAAAGGATATCATTAAGACATTTCAAACCATACACTACCCAGCACTGGGAAAACCATTAAGAACAGAAATACCAATGAGTAGAGAATATGGTACACAGTCCCCATAGACAAAGAAAGACACAAGGCTAATTTTCTACTGGTAGGATTTTGGACTACAACATTCCCATATTCAGAACCTAAATATTCAATATTTGAAAAATATATATGATTGCTCTATGAAGCTTTAATGGGAAACCAAAAAATAGTAGTGCAGAATCATATACATTTGCTCCGTTGCATAAAACTGAGCCTGGAAGAATTGACAGGAATTCAAATTGATTTGAAATTGCTAACTTGGAACAGATACATCCAAGGAAGGGACGCCTCTTTCCAGGGACAGCCAGGACTCCTCACCGAGGAGATACATAAGACAGAAACAGACTTGTGGGAATTCATTCCGAGGGAAGGGCAAATGCACACTTGAAACCTAGGGAAATGGGGCCCACCCTGCTCTAAAGGTTTATCAAATGCCTGGATTACGAACTGATTGGCCTCCACAGTCTCTGGAAAACAGCATGGACAGCTGCAGCATTGAGACCCTGAGACAAACTGATCCTCAGAGAGAAAGGTAAGACTCATTGGGCACAACGTGCGGAATTATGTCCAGTAGTACTGGCTGTAAGAAAAGCAGTAGAGGAGAATCAAGCGCCAGATATATTTTTACTGACTCTTGGGCAGTAGCAAATGGAATAGCCCTAGGGTCAGGAAAATGGAAAAGAAATGATTTTAGGGGTGCCTGGGTGGCTTGGTTGGCTAAGTGTTGGACTCTTGGTTGGTTAAACTCAAGCCATGATCTCAGATTCGTGAAATTGAGCCTTGCATGGCGCTCTGTGCTTAGCCTGGAACCTGCTTGAGATTCTCTCCTCTCCATCTGCCTCCCCATCAAATAAATATCTTTTTTTTTTAAAGAAAGAAATTTTTTCTGCCATTTAAAAAAGATGGCAAAGAGTATGGTCAAGAGAATAATGGGAAGAATTAGATACAGCCTCAGTGAGAATGAAACATGTGTTACACACTTGTTCGCACATGAAAGATAACACAGAGGTCTCAGAATATAATAATGAGGTTGATGCATTGACAGAAAACACTAAGGCAATAGAAAAAAAAGGAAGGATTGTAATCAAAATTAAAAAGGGATAAAGAGGGATGGAGACACACATTGCCACCAAGAATATTAAACAGGGATGGAAAATGAGAGGGACCTAAAGTACCACCACTGAAATTTAAAAAGCAGGGAAACCAATATCACAGAAATAAGGAAAAAACAGAAAGACTAATAACCCCACACACAGAATTATGGAAACACATAGAAAGGACATACAGGAACACATGCCTTAGATAAATGGTTCCCTGAAAGAAATCGTAGGGCCAGTTGGCAGGACATAAAAAGAGCGTTCCAAGGATGCCTCCCACGTAAACAGATGGTAGGTAAGTGCAGGTACGCGGCACCAACAGACACACACAAGCCCACCACGTTCACTTTCACTGTACAAAGAGACTTTCGTAGGACTATTAAATCACAGCTATCAACCGAAATAGGCCACTAGCATGGTAGACATACATACAGGATTAGGATGGCGCTGGCTGCCTCTAGCCCTTCAGCTCACGCAACAACAGGGGCTCCAGAGTCGTGGGCAGCTCACTTCGGAGCACCAGGAATAGCAGAAAGTGATCCGGGAACTCATTTTACAGCCACCTCGGTTACAAAGCTCTGTGATCCATGGGACTTACGATGGAATTGCCATCTAGTTTACAGCCCTACGGTTGCTGGAAATATAGGGAGAGTTAAAGGGTCATTAGAAAGAGAATTAGGGTTGATAGAAAAGCAAGGAAGTTTCTGAGGCGCCTGGGTGGCTCAGTCGTTGAGCATCTGCCTTTGGCTCAGGGCGTGATCCCGGCGTTCTGGAATCGAGCCCCACATCAGGCTCCTCCGCTGGGAGCCTGCTTCTTCCTCTCCCACTTCCCCTGCTTGTCCTCCCTTTCTTGCTGGCTGTCTCTCTTAGTCAAATAAATAAATAAAATCTAAAAAAAAAAGAAAATCAAGGAAGTTTTCAACAGGCCCTGGATGTAGCTTACTTTTTGCAAAGTCAAAGAGACAGATTAGAAAAAGGTAGTCCTCATAAGATGTTAGACACCCTATTAACTTACCTTCTTTCTTTTTGACTTAATTTACTTCTTATTAGATGTGACTTTGAGTTGGAGTCTTTGACTTATCCTTACTGAAGTTTGCTTGATTCAGTTTAATGTACACATCTTGTATGAATGTGATTTTTATCTTATATGTTTGAATTTTATTGGTTGTGATTGATTTCTATTGAACACTTGATTGAATTACCTAAAGATGTCTTTGTTATATTACCAAACTAGTACAGCTATCCTGCTTTAAGACATATTTGATTCCTGCATGGCCTTACAGAATTTGCCATGAAGAACCACGGGGTGAAATGTAGAGAGCAAAATGGAGTCTCTCATGTCAAGCAGGACCCTGTGTCAAGCAGGGGCTTGTGTCAAGCCGTGACAAGTAGTTCAAGGTACTGCAGCTAGGAGACATTCCCTGGGACCAGTGTCAGCTGACACCCCAGAACTGAGAAGAAGCAGAACCAGAGGAGATCTGCAAGGACCTGAGACCCTCAATCCCTTTAGAAAGGGGAGGACTTGGGCAGCAAACTGTCAGACTCTTCAGCCCTTAACCCTCTATGTCAGACCACTTAAAAAGCCAGCTAACTGCCCACGAAGGCTCTGCCCCATTGATCTCCAAACAGAAACAAGATCCTTCCCTGCTTGAACATAAGAAGTGAGTGCCCAGAGCTGACCGGACATGACCGCGGCCTTATCTCAACTGTGCACCCACAGACTGACTTCAAGTTTGGTCGTTAACTTACTACATCTTTACATCCTTCTGTTATCTGCGTGGTTCTGTGGTTTGTCTCGTGTCCTGCTCTGTGTGCTGCGTAAGAAGCCAAGTTGAATCACATGGTGAAATGTCATCGAGTTTGGAATCCTGAACCTGCTTATAATTGTGCTTTAAATTTGCTCTATGATTGACTAACGCTGACATTGTGGAAAGACACAACTAATGTGACCCCTTCATAGCAGGCTCGTGACACAACCGCCCTTTAGTCCATCAGCCTGTGATCCCCTGTGCTCAGGAATTCTTAGCTTGAGCTTTGAGAAGCACCAGAGTTTTTGTAAATCCCAATGAGTTTCTATAAATGCCAGTATTTCTCTAATCCTGATGACTAGCTCCCATTCAAGGAGAGAATAAGGAGACTAGACGCCAGGATGCATTGCTTCTAATACACGTTTGAAGAGAAGTTCTGGATATAAACTGAACATTTGGAATAAAACAGAAAAGAACAATCCCCCCCCCGTGAAGGTGAAGTGAGACGGAGTCACGTACGGGGCATCTGATGGCGCAGCTGGTAGAGCAGGTGACTCCTGATCTTAGGGTCATAAGTTCGAGCCCCATGTTGGGGGCAGAGTTTACTCCAAAACAAAAATAAATAAAGTCACTTATGCCCAGGGGATTCAAAATGGAGCAGGGAGGTGATTGAGGAGGTGGCCCTTCTGCACACCCTCACTGGGTGGAGTCAGGATTCTGAACTGGGTCAAGCCATAAAGACTAACGACTGCAGAACCCCCACNCGCAACTTGCTGCGGTAGCTACCGGCCTTTGCGCAGCGATCGCTGCAGCAGCCAGTGATGTGCAGGCCAGATTAGTTTTCTGCCACCAACACAATCAAACTTCTCTGTAAACAATGTGTAAAAGCATTCCCCTTGGGGCGCCTGGGTGGCTCATGCAGTTAAGGGTCTGCCTTTGGGTCCTGGGTTGGAGCCCCAAGTCGGGCTCCCTGCTCAGTGGTTTGTCTGCTTCTCCCCAGTCAGACTGGCTCTCTCTCTCTCTCTCTAAAATAAATAAAATCTAAAAAAAAAAGAAGGAGAGAAAGAGAAAGAAAGAAAGAAAGAAAGAAAGAAAGAAAGAAAGAAAGAAAGAAAGAAAGCATTCCTCTTCTCTGTCCAGAAACCCTGTTCTTTGGTCTCTAGTGGGACACTATTTGGCTTGTGTAATAGGTATACAGGAAATTAAAATTCTTGATCTCAAATAAAAGCATTTGCTTAATTATTGTCTCCTTACACTTTTTGGTTGACACCTTTTATTACCTCTTTAAAAGAGGAGGTTGAGAAAAGAAAAACAGAAGTTTAAGAGCGTATATCCCAGGTATTTTGGAGATATACAGAAAAACTGAGTAAAATGGCCCAAAATGGCTCAAGCCACCATCTTGAATACCATCTTCAGCTAAAGAAAAAGTAAAGTGTTGGAATGGGGGTGGGGAGGCCAATTATGGGAGGTAACCAGGAAAAGTCCAGCAAACAATGGTTCTGTTTGTTAGGCATACCCTAATTAAGTCAGTGCCTTCCCCATTGAGAAAGGATTCTTTTTTTCGCTTTCTTTCTTTCTTTCTTTCTTTCTTTCTTTCTTTCTTTCTTTCTTTCTTTTTCTTTCTTTCTTTCTTTCTTTCTTCTTTCTTTCTCTTTCTTTCTTTCTTTCTTTTCTTTCTTTCCTTGGTAAGAGTTTCTTGTGATTTGTAGACTTATCCTCCTTTTTCTGGTACTAAGAGAGAGATACACTTCCAGTGGAAAATTCCTTTGTAAATGTAAATGTTCCCCTAAGGAGGCTAACTTCTGCTCTGGTTTAGAGTTTCTCCTGTGTTTGTGGTTTCTTCAAAATCACCAGCTCAAAATCATCCTTCTGCCCAAGAGGTAACATTTGCAGTGGCAAACTGCTCGCCTTCCTGCCTCTCCGATACTAAGGTGGCCACGGGAGAAACTCAACCAAGGCGGCTTGGCTAGAAGCAGCCGTCGAAGAAATAAATGCGCTGATGGAAACACGTTCAGGATCTCACTTTATCCACACCCTGAGCCTTTGACAACACACTCTCCCCTCTCCATGAAGATTCCACAGTCCACAGCTCCAGACGTGGGTTGTTGTGTTTTTTGTTTTTTCCACCGAAGTTCTCATCGAGCATAGCCTAGCCGTCTGGGCACTTGTCCCCGGAAGTTTTTCAGGTGGTGAATTTAGGGGCTAGAGCTGACTGTCTCCTGGTAAGTTCACATTACCCTTCTCCAGGGTGACCCCTCCCAGGGCCTTAACTTTCCTCTGTACCAAGAAGTGAGTCTTTGATATAGGACACCTTTGCTCCAGGCTATTCTCAGAGTGAACTTAAGTGTTCTGGATGAGAAGACACAGGAACAGGTTCACATAGGAGGGCTGTCCCCCACCCCCCAGGCTCCTAATCAGTTGGAGTGCTGGACCTCTCACTACTATTCCCTTCTTCACCGCCGCAGACCGCCGGGCTCTCTGCTCTTCAGATCCACATATGGATTTCCTCGACCAGTGACACCTGAGTGTTGGATCTGAACGGGGTGAGTTCGAGTTAGGGTTGGTGCTGAGGATGCTTGAGGGGAAAGGCCTAGAAACACTGGAAGGGGCCTCACTGAATTTCTACTTGGCAGAGTTCAGACTGGAAAGTGATCCAATCTGTAAGAAGCAAAGACCTGAATTCAAGAGTGGATTAATCCCAGCGATACAGTCTCTCCCCACAACCCCGCCACCCTACTCCCACTTCCTTCCCCATCTTCGCAAGCATAATACATTGAAGCAGCTTGAATCCTGGTCTCTATCCTGGTTAGGACCTTTGGGTCAGGTACCGGGTGGCCCAGGTGTGAATGTGCCAATCTGTCTTCTGTGCCTGATAGAGCACTTGACACGATAGAGGACGAAAAAATTTCCTTCTATCCTTCCAGATTCTTCCACCTAGTTTAAGATTAAAGTTGACACAAGACAGATTTAATAGGAGGAAAAGGGCAAAGTTTTTTTTGTGCTCACAGAGGCCCAACAATGAAATTGAGGTCCCAAAGAAGTGACCGAGGCAGGCAGTTTTCATACATTTTAAACAATGAGACAAGAGATTTGTGAGGAATTGACAGGACGGAGAAAACAAATGTTTGGGTGTTTTGATCAGTAAGGAAGTCGGAGCAGAATCCGGGCTGAAGTAGTGGATTAGAAATAAGCAAGAAAGTGTGTTTACACGGCTCTCCTGGCGTTCAAATCCCTGTCACTGTGGGCGCCTGGCCCCGTCACGTACTGGAACAGGCGACGCTTTTTTTTTTAATAATATTTTTTTATATTATGTTAGTCACCATACAGTACATCCCTAGTTTTTGATGTAAAGTTCGATGATTCATTACTTGCATATAACACCCAGTGCACCATGCAATACGTGCCCTCCTTACTACCCATCACCAGCCT
>NW_023240970.1:43851-44110 GCF_002007445.2 Ailuropoda melanoleuca
GAATACCCGTGTGCCCTCATTTATCTGATTTGCTCTTGCAGATTTTTAAGATTAAGCTCTATGGCTTCTCTGTAGCTTCTCTGTTTTACTGAACCAGGGGTGTTCCTGATATGCATTCTCCTTGTACCGACCTGAGCAGAATGTTCCACGCTTCCCTAAATAAATGGTATCATTCCAATGTGTGTGACATTCATGTATGTTATGTGTTGTGCGATTGGTGGAGGTGTTCCAGGGTGCATGATGCAGCTAATGCTTGGAT
>NW_023240971.1:0-1317 GCF_002007445.2 Ailuropoda melanoleuca
CTCCATTTTTATAGAAGGGCTTAGCGTAGTATTTTTTAAAATAATACTTTGTCTTAAGAGAATCTGCTTTGTATAAAAAGTGAAATTTGTTGGATTTCCCGTGTATATGCATTACAATTCTAGCCATTTTTTCAAATGCATCTTAAACATAATATACTTTGTATGCACCTACAAATCCTTCTTTATCTTTTAAGAGTATTTTTTCCTCAAGCTTGCTCACTGTGGGAACGACTCACTGACTAACTTCAGCTTACATTCCAATTTCCTGTTGGTTGTAATAATACAAATGGCCTGTTAGGTAAAAAAAGCAAATAACATAAAGAGAGGACTCTTTTTCATCATCTTCAGAAACCGTTTAGCCATAGCTTTTATGTAATTCTGATCAACCACTAGAGCCATTAGCCATATTTCATTCTCCCAGATCCCAACTGTAAATGCCCTTACTGCACTCATGTCTGTTAATATCACTGCTTATCTGGATGACCTGGTGGTAATATGGCACAATGGAACTTACATAGATTTGTCTTGGTCACACAAACATTGTGTTTAACAATCTTATCCTGGCCTTGGTACTGTGATTAGCAAAAGTTTCCTCTCACTGTGACAATCCATTTTCAATGTCAGAGCTCCGAGTTCTTCACTTTCGTGGGCATACTTTGCAGGTATCCCTCCTTCTTCATTACTACTTGATTTTTTTCCCCCCCAGCCATCTGATTGTGCCAGCATTGACTTTTTAGTGAGTGTGAGGAAGAGTTTGATTTCTCCTGATGGAGCGGCTGGATATGGATTCCTTCTTATTCTTTCCTTTCTCTTAGGAAAGTAATCATTTTTCTTCCCTGTGACAAAAGTGATCTGACTGCCTGCAATTGTCAGCTTAGTCAAGCTGTGCAGGACAGATGGAAGGATGCAGAAGCAGGGTGGTATTAGGGGAACCGTTCTGGCTCTGAAATCAGTGTATTTTCTTAAGGTTTTTAAAAAATTAATCTGCAATTTTAATCAGAAGGAACTATACGTGACACCTGGGTTTTTAGGAGAATGTTTTATAAAAATAAGTAAACGTATCTTGAGGAGTATAAACCAGCATGACTCCAGTAAATCAAGCAAATATACTGACTGTTGGATTTATGATGTCTTAGGAGAATTTTTTTTAAAGCCTTCTTTTTTCCTATTTCATTCTTTCAAAAACATAATCCTCTAGATTTAAAGGGATTCACGGTGGTTTCAAAGTGGGTCTGAGCTATTAAAGGTCTTGTGGGCAACTGGAATGCTGAAGCCTCTTAGTAGGTAATGTGAATCAGTAAGTTTTTTTTTTTTTTT
>NW_023240972.1:0-1317 GCF_002007445.2 Ailuropoda melanoleuca
AAAAAAAAACCCTGAACATTAGACACAAAGACATAGAATGATCTTGTGCATTTGGGTAAACACAAGGACTACAATGTGGCTGGAGACTAATTTGAGAGAGCAGAGCAGTAGAGGAAAGGCCTTGTATACCATGCCGTTCCCAGTGGCAATGAGAGAGAGTGATCAACTTTGAGCTTGTTATTAAAAACACCAGTATTGAATTTAGAATAAGTTCATTAATAGTAGTGAAAGTGATAAATTGGAATTGGAGACAGAAGCAGTTAAAAGTAACCCTGTAAGCAGAGAAGCCAAATTGGAGAGCAATTTGGAGATGTTGGGGGTTATTAAGTGATCCTATTAAGAGATTAGAAAAAAACTGGACTAAGTAGCTCTGTGTTTGGAGAGGAGAAGATTAAGAGAAGGTATATTAAGTCTGTGTAAATAAGAGAATATGATATTTAAAAATTATTACTAAGCTATAGCAGCATTAATACTGTTCACTGAACATGTCTAGGTCTCCATGTTGTGATCACATGGAAGAATGTTACTTCTTGGACCCTCGTTTTGGATGGTAAATTATAAGCCAAATAAATGCATTGGAGCATTTATTTAATTGTCAACACAAAACCCTCTAGACCTTCCTTCCCTGTGACCCACGAACAGCAATACACAAGTTGCACGTTGCTCTGACAGACTGTGTTCCTGAGAAACTAAGATGACTGGAGCTCCTTGTAGACCTGCAATGGATCTGTAGCATGAGTGAGAAATAAACCTCTGTTGTTCTAACTTCCTGATGTTTTTGAGTTACTTCCACAGCATAATATAGCCTGCTCTGACTGATTCAAAAGCCATTAGAGGGAAAAACAAACAAACAAACACCCAAATCAACCAATAGGCAAATTGGAGAGCTCACAGGCAGACATGCCTACAGATCCACTATGAATAGGGTACCCACAAATCAATGAGAAAATCAAAGATTGTTCAGTGTAGAAAAATTGACTCACTATTTGGTTGAATATAAAACTGGACCCCTACCTAAGACCACACAAAAATAGAAAACCTAGGTGGACTAAAGATTTAAATCTAGAATAAATGTTCAGTAGAAGAAATGTTGGAAAATTACTATGATGAAAACTAAAAAATAACTGTTAAGTAAAATGTTCAAAACACAGTCCAATACGGAAGAACTATAGGAATAAATCTGAAAATCAACAAGAAAAATCCCTGAAGTCCAAAAACAAAAGCAAACAAAGGCATGTCAAAAACTTTCCAGCAGAGAAAACCAAACAAGAGGACAAATTGAAGATGTGATACTCAAAATCATAGTTATTAGGGAAA
>NW_023240973.1:0-1317 GCF_002007445.2 Ailuropoda melanoleuca
TTTTTTTCTTATTAATAAGAAATAGTCTCTGTTTGCAGCTGCATAATTTTTCCAGAGGCCTCTGTTCATTTTAATCTACCATGGTCCCTTTAGCTCAGGCCAGTAGTGTTGATAATTTCTTCTTACAATTTTCTGGTTTCTTATGAAACTGAGTCATGTTTCCTCCATGATCTAAAAGGTAAATCCACAATTCATTTTGAAACAGACCACTATTTGAGGAATACATGAAACTTCTAAGAGATAATGCCCTTATGATTTTCAGAAAACATTTTTTCTTTCTTCCAGCTGAAAGGGGTTTACTAGTAGTAACTTAATTTTCTGAGATCTTAACACCTTAAATTTCATAAGTACTATGAGGCCAATTTTTATTTAAAAAATATTTTATGGGGAGAAGATGGAAAAGAGAAATAGATTTATTTTCCAACCCAAAATGTATACTGTATCTTCTGTAATTTCTGAAGATTTTTCTTGCTGCTTGAACTTCAGTTTATGTCTACCTTCTCATACCTTGTCATATGAACCTGTAAGAAGCCAACTGACATTTTTGATATTCTGTCTGAAAATTTCCTTGGCCAGATTCACAGGTTCATTGGTTTTATTTTTATCTTCCAAGCTTTTCAGATGACATTGTTGTCAATTGTTTCTTCACTACATAATACAGATTACTCTACATAACACACATCACCCTTTATCAAGCCTTCAGTAGCAGTTTCTTCATTGGTCTCTCAGAATCCACTAACAGTCTCCTTGCTGCTTTTATAGTTTCTTCCTATTCCTTTGTCCAAAACTAATGTCACATGTTTTAGATTTTTGTCATGGCAGCAACCCAGTTTTAGATACCAATTTCTACATCAACTGTTTATTGTTGCATGGCAAATGCCCCTCAAATTTAGTGGCCTATTCTCAAGATTCCATGGGTTGTCTGGGTGTTTCCTCTTGCTTTCCTCTGAGATTACTCATGTGGCTCATTCAGCTGCATCTTTGGCTGAGTTAGTTATTCACATGTCTGGAAATCAGTGCTAATTTTTCCCTGGGGCACTTCATTTCCACTCCATGTGGCTAATAGGCTAGACTAGCATCCTTACATGGTATCTCAGGACAGTGTTTTTAAGAGTGTGAAGGTGGAAGCTGCAAGGCCTCTTGAGGCCTAGCCTCTAGAATTCAAGCAACATTACCTCTGCCACATACTATTCGTTAAAGCAAATCATAAGGCCAGCACAAGTTTATGATTGTGGTAACATTAACTCCACCTCTGGATGGGAGGTTGCTAATAATAATTGGTGGTTGTTAAGAGGAAAGGTTTTGGAACAAATTGAC
>NW_023240974.1:0-1317 GCF_002007445.2 Ailuropoda melanoleuca
GTTCATACCATCACTTACCAGCTGAGTGACCTTGAGCAGTCATTAACATCTGTGATCCTCAGTTCCCTCACCTGTAAAATGGAAATAGTGATTGTTACGCATCTCACAGAGTTGTCATGAGGAGTAAGCAAGATAACGTCTTAGAATGGTGCCTGGAACACGGTAACGTCCAAAAAGTATTAGGTGTGTTATTGTCGTCAGCAGCCATGTACGTGCTGTGCCCATAAGCTGTAGAAAAAGTGTATCTGAATCATATATAGGTGCCATTTTTCAAGTGTGCTGTTTTAATGAATTAACTGCAAATTCATTGAAAACTATTGCCAAACACAGCGTACTTCATATTATTTGTATATTTTCTCAGCGAGCATTCAGAATTTAGCTATTCCCATGTTGAGTTTCCCTTTTTTCCAATTAAAAGAGTCCACATCCTCAAAAAAGGTTGAAAGGCACCCACACACATCACAGAGTTGTCTTTACTGCAACTTAGATTCTGTAGAAGTTGTAACTCAAGTGCGACATTTAGTACTTGACCTCTAACATTTTCAAAGAATGATGCTCTTTCAGTATTGCCCTTTGCTACTGTTGCTTACAGAGAAATTAGGTAGAATTCATGGCATCAGCAAGCATTAAATATCCCCATCTGTCCTGCTTACCCTCGAAGTTTTGCTCACCTGGATATTTCTCTCCTACCCATGATGGATGGCCAGAAGCCACACTGTCAGATTGACTTCCAATCCATAAATAGCTCTGCCATTTAGATGCCATGGGGATAACATTAATACCAAACACAAAGACTAAATAAAAAGCCTTTAGCAACTGAATGGCCCTTAGATTTCAGAGGTATCGATCCAGTGGAGCCTGCTAAGTTATTATGGCTAGAGTTCTGCTCAGAGAAATCTGTGATCCTGAGGAAAGTCAGAAGTCATGATCACCTTTAACTACAAAGTACAGCAAAAGGGCTGCGGAGCTCATTGCCCCATCTGTACTGCTGCTTGCCCGGGGTTGCATTCATTCCCCCTATTCAGAGCTAGCTTCGGGAACAGCTCTGGGGTTCAGTTTCTCCACCAAGAGCTTGAATTTCACAATACTCCTAATTTCTGATTTTTGTCCCACACCAACTCTCCAAGAGGGGGTAGATATTATATCACTTCTATACAATAATGAGGACATTAAAGTCAAGTGATCTGCCCCAGATCAAGCACTAAGTGACTGACTAGAGCTAGGGCAAGAATGCCAGGCTCCCCCAGCCATGGAAGTCCCCAAACTGGCTCCTGAGCCCTGGACCCATCCGTCTGCAATATCTCCTAAAGCCCTCCT
>NW_023240975.1:0-1318 GCF_002007445.2 Ailuropoda melanoleuca
AAAAAAAAAAATGTCTAAAGAGAGAAGCAATTATCAGAATACGACTCAGAGAGGACACAGATGTTGAAATTATCAGACAGGAGATTTAAAATAACTGTGACTAACATATTAAGCATTCTCATGGAAAAAGTAGAGAATGTGCAAGATTACATGCATAATGTGAGCAGAGATGGAAACTCAAGGAATCAAAAGAAAATTCTAGACATGAAAAACAGAAATGAAGAGTATGTATGATGGGGTCATCAACAGACTTGGCATAATTAACATAAGATTAAGTGAACTTGGAAAAGATCCATAGAGACTTACCTGCAAACTGAAATGCAAAGAGAAAAAAAGATGGTAAAAAGAATCCCCTGAAACAGAACACCCAAGAACTGTGGACAATACCAAAATGTGTAGCAACTGTTACCTGTCTTCTAAAGTGCCTAGACCATTCTGCATTCCCAACCAGTAATGAGAGAATTCCTGTTGCTTTGTACCATCATCAACAATTGCCAGTGTTTTTGGATTTTAGGTGTTCTGATAGGTATATGATAATACAGTGTTATCTCTTGTTGTTTTATTTGCAAGATATTCCTTATCAAACTTAGTTTGCTGAGAGTTTGTAATATGGACGAGCATTGGATTTTGTCCAATTTTTTTTTCTGTGTCAACTGATATAATCGTGATTTTTCTTCTTTATCCTATTAATAGGGTTGACTGCATTTTAATGTTTAATTAGCTTTATATACCTTAAATAAATCTCGCTTGGTTATGGTGTATAATTCTTAGTACATTTTATTAATTTGCCAATTTTTATTACACATTATTGATTATTGTCCTCTAGATTTGTTAGTATTTTGTCAAGGATTTTTCCATTTATGTAATGTAGTGTCTTTATTTAGTTTTATTATTAGGGTAATGCTGACCTCAATAAATGAATTAGAAATTGTTCCCTCTGCTAGTATTTTCTGGAAGAGTTTGTGGAGCATTGGTATTATTTCTTTCCCAAATTTGTGGTAGAAATCACCAGGGAAATCATCTAGATTATGTGAGGTGTATGAAAACACTCTGTACTATCTTTGCAACTTCTCTATAAATCTAAAATATTGTGAAATCAAAAGTCCATTAAGAATACAGATTCAGGATGTCATCCCATAAAATTATCTATGTATCCGTCTTTATATCATGTACTATTTGTAGGTATATGTGCAGTTATGTGTAGAATCACGTTCACATATTTAAAGATAATTATTTCAGGGTTAGGTATTTGCATATTTTTAAACTCTCCTTTTTTTGTTGCATTATAAAGAACATGTGCATTTCTTTTTTTTTTTTT
>NW_023240976.1:0-1318 GCF_002007445.2 Ailuropoda melanoleuca
GTTCCCTCTCTCGCTAGCTGTCTCTATCTCTGTCAAATAAATAAATAAAATCTTTAAAAAAAAAAAAAAGCCATCCTGGCTTAAAAGCTCCATTTCCCAAATACAGCTCAGGAAAGATTGGCACAACATCCAGCAAGAAGTATGCCCAGTTACAGGATTTGCTTTGAGAGGAGTTCAAATCAACGGCACGCCCACCGGCTATTTCTAGAGCATGCATAGACCGGCAAGTCCAGGTGCAGTGTGCCAATCATCGGTCATTTTTATCATTAGCGTTATTCCCGTGTGGTGTTCCACCTTTATCAGATTTCCAGAGAAACACACCTAGAAAGCTAAACCAATATCAAGCCCATCCACGGAGATGATAAAGGATTGTGCCAACCCTTTACTCACCCACCAGAATTGGCTGGATAGAGCAGGACAGACAATACCGTGTTTCAGAGGACGTAAGCAACTGGGGTGTTCATTACACCGCTGGTGGGAGCATAAACCTGTCGATCACTTTTAAAAACTAGCTGTATCAAGTCAAGTGAAACTTGCACACATCCTGATCCAGCAACTCCTCCATTGAGAACATGCCCAACAAACGCAGTTGCCGATGTTCCCTAGAAGACACGCAAGAGTGTCATAATAGCAAAAACTGGAAACAACCCAAATGTCCATCAATAGTTGTGTTAAGTTAACACAGTAAGATACTGTTCAGCAATGATGAACAGGCTACGGCGACAACGTGATGAAGCTCACAAATACTACTGCTTTATGGAAGAAGCCAGACATAAATGAGTACATATTTTAAGATTCCACATACACTAAGTTCTTCCTGTTTAATGGTCCAGAATATGAAAGGTCATTATTTTGGATCATAAGAACACTGAGACATTTTTCAATTCATTGCACAAGAGAAGTGTAGCCTCCAGAATTACATCAGACAAAGACAGCGCAGGTGTCACACACCTGCTAAAGTCTCTCCCCCTTATAAATACAGGAGCATAGAGTGCCACCAAATGAAATCCGTCTGTGCATTTACTGAACATTACCCTGTCTCAGGAATATAAGGATGGGTCACTGTCAGAACATCTATTACTGCAAGAGTCCACTTTGTAGGTCAAAAGACAAAAGCCAAGTGATTATATAAACAAATTCCATGATGTTTAATACAATTCAATACTTGATGATAAAACTTTTTAGATATCTTTAGATATCTAAAATTAATTTTGAAATACATTCCTTTTAAAAATGAGCAAGGGGATGCCTGGGTGGCACAGCGGTTAAGCGTCTGTCTTCGGCTCAGGGCGTGATCCTGGCGTTATGGGATCGAGCC
>NW_023240977.1:0-1318 GCF_002007445.2 Ailuropoda melanoleuca
CTCTGGGAAACAAACTGAGGGCTTCAGAGGGGAGGGGGGTGGGGGACTGGGATAGGCCAGTGATGGGTATTGAGGAGGGCACATATTGCATGGTGCATTGGGTGTTATAGGCAAATAATGAATCATGGAACATTGCATCAAAAACTGGAGTTGTACTTATGGTGACTAATATAACAAAATAAAAATTATATAAAAAAAAGATTTAACTCCTCACGGGTCCTAAATGTTTCCTTTTGCCAGATTTAGGGACACCACCAACCAGTTCCAATTTCCATAATCCTTTTCATATCTTTTGTTTTATTTCATTGTTTGTTTAAACATCTCTTAATTCCTTAAATATCTTTGATATTTAAGAACATATCTGATACTCTTCAGTATCATAACCTACAACACAAATTTAATTAAATATTAAATAATTTTATAATTGGCTTTGTAAATATTGTACTTTATGCTGAATTCCTGGTGTTTAAGAGTGTTTTAGTATTATTTGGGAAACTTGCTTAGGGTTTTCGGATGGGTCGGAAACAGTGTATTATTTTCCACTAAAATATCTGAAAATTCAGTAGGCAAGACATTTACAGGGAGATATTAGAAATGAAAAAAAAAATCCCTCTAATCCTTTTACTAAATAATCCAGGATCTGTATATTTTTCAGAGTCTGTCAGCAATCTCCTTCCCCTGTAAATTCGCTTACCTTAATTAACCTGTATTCTGACCTTAACTTGATTTGATGAAAACATGTGGAAGATTTAAATCATGGATCCAAATTAATTATTATTATATTGATATATAGTTAACATACAGTGTTACATTAATTTCAGATGTACAATGCAGCAATTGGACACATCAGTATGTTATACTATGCTCACCGCAAGTGTAGCTACCATCCGTCACCATACAATGCTGTTACAATATCATTGACTATCTATTTTCTCTATTCTGTACCTCCTAACCTTGAGACTTATTCATTTCCAAATTGGAAACCTGTATCTCCCACTTGCCTTCACCCATTTTGCCTATTGCCCCAACCCATGCCCTCTGAGTACAACCAGTTTATCTTCTGTATTTATGGTATTACTGTATCCCTGCTTCTGCTTTTTTGTTTGTTTGGTTTTGTTTTTTTTTTTTTGTCTTTTTTTAAAGATTTTTTATTTATTGGAGAGAGAGACAGAGATAGCAAGAGAGAGCAGGAGCAGGGAGAAGAGGGAGAAGCAGGCTCTCCCCTGAGCAGGGAGCCTGATGCAGGGTTGATCCCAGGACCCTGGGATCATGACTTGAGCCGAAGGCAGATGCTTAACCAACTGAGCCACCCAGGTGC
>NW_023240978.1:0-279 GCF_002007445.2 Ailuropoda melanoleuca
TGGCGCTCCAGAGCACAGGCGAACCATACTGAAACAGGGAGCTCGGGAGCTCGGGAGCGCGCGTGGGAACCGGGCGCAGTGGGCAGTGTTAGAAGCACAAAGGACAGAGACTTACTGGCCCTGGAAGTGAGAGCTGGCACACAGGCTGTGGGGAGCACATCCCGGGTCACTGCAGGGTTTTTAGCAGCACCAACTGAAACAGAGTTGAAGTGGCCAGAACATCAGTGGAGAGCGAACTATGATCTCTCAGCTCTGAGACAGAGGCTAGGATACGGCCAC
>NW_023240978.1:331-1218 GCF_002007445.2 Ailuropoda melanoleuca
AGCAAACCGCCAGGGAAAGCTGCCAGAGAACAAAAGCCCAGAAATACCAGCTCACATTGTGCCCATTCCCATTCCCCCCTCGTAGGGGATGGGGCAACTCTACCCAAACAGGGTTTCCTGAATATCAGCACAGCAGGCCCCTCGCCCAGAAGGCAGGCTGAAAAATCAGGAAGCCGACATCCCTAAGGTCCCTATAAAACAAGTGCAAACTGCCTGTGAACCGCACCCTCGAGATAGCAGACTGACCGTGAGCCAGGGGCGCGTGCTACCAGACTTCTCACGGAGCTCCGGAACTCTGGTGTGCTCACTGGATCCAGACTGAGACCGGGAGCTCCGGGAGCACGTGTGGGGCAGCTGGCGGCTGGCAGGGTTAGAAACACAAAGGACAGAGACGCGCCGGCCCTGGAAGTGAGGGCTGGGACGCCGGGTGTGGGGCGCACAGCCCGGGATGCTGCAGGGTTGAGCAGCACCAACAGAAACAGAGTTAAAGTGGCCAGAACATCAGTGGAGAACGATCCGCGATCCCTCTGTTCTGAGACAGAGGCTGAATTTCAGCCGCTGCTGCTCTCTCAGAAGAGGCATAGCAAACCGCCAGGGAAAGCCGCCAGAGAACAAAAGCCCGGAAATACCGGCTCACAGGGTGCCCATCCCCATCCCCCCTCGCAAGGGACACAGAGACTCTACCCAAACAGGGTTTTCTGAGTACCTGCAGGCAGGCCCCTCCCCCAGAAGGCAGGCTGAAAAATCANGGCTGAAAAATCAAGAAGCCCATAACCCAGGGCGCCTGAGTGGCACAGTCATTAAGTACCTGTCTTCGAATTAGGGCATGATCACAGCGTTCTGGAAAGGAGTCCCTCATCGGGCTTCTCCGCTGGGAGCCTGCTTCT
>NW_023240979.1:0-1465 GCF_002007445.2 Ailuropoda melanoleuca
TGGACCAACAGCAGTCTACAAGCTAACATCTGAGAGCTACTGGTGTGGAATACACTGGAACCTGGGAAGTAGTTCAATATTAAGTAGTCCAAGGTTGAGCTTTTACTTGGGTTCTAGAGTGTATCTGGTAGGTGCTACCTCAGCTCACCCAGAAACAGGTGTCTGGTAGCATTCTTTTGTAAGCATGAGTCCTTGTTATGTCCCTCAGTTTTATAAAGGGATAATAATAATAACTATCATTTATTGAACACTTACTGTGTACTAGTTATTGTGTTAAATACTTTGCTTGTATTATCTTATTTAGTTTCCACAAGAACCCAAAAAGGTAAATACTAATATTATTCCCTAACACTTGGTGAAATTTTATAACTTGTTTATGGCCACACAATTACTCTCATTAGGGAGTTGGTCTTTGGAACATCTGTCTGACCCCAAGCCCGGGTCTCAGTACTACAATGTGTTACTTGATTGCCAACTCTGAATAGGACTCATGTATACTCAGTTATTATTAAACCCCAGCCATAGTTCAGGCACCAACCAGGGGATACTACTGAGAGCTCACTGACACTTAGCATTTATCAAGATTTTAAAGGAAAAATCATTTAGGGAAGATTGCTCAAAGGATATGCAGCCCATCCAGACTTCCCTCCAAATCTAAAATCCACATCTTGCCAGCCCGGATCACTGGAGACCTGAACATCTAGACAGTATTATTTTTGCCTCCAAATTATTGCCTATGTGAATTTTATGCACCAGTGTAACTGCCAAAAGCCTATTTGAGGCTGATTGAAAGAAAGCCCATGCAATGTGTCTGTTCTTAGAATACAGATGTTAGTGTTTCACGTAAGCAACTGGCTTATTTTTATCTTTGGTCGTTGTGAACTCGGTGACTGATCAGAAAGCTTGGAGCCAAATCCGAGGCCCTCCTCCAGCAAGAGTCATTGCAATCTGTGTTTTCAGAGTCATCCCTGGCACAATTTTATGTCCCCACCCTTGTTTATTCTTTCTTTGATTGCATCTCACATCGTTTCCAATTTATCCTGTCTTATATTTTATATATTCTCAAAGCTGCCTTATGTTCTTCAGAAAGAAGACTTTGTATAAGTAATAAATAAGTTTAAATCAGAGAAGGAAATCCACCGAATGTACAAACAATGGTTATCTCTGTGTAGTGGAAATATAGATTTTTGAAATTTGCTTCTTCATAAAAGGTCCCAATTTTGACCATAAACATTATTTCTTTTATAAATACAAATACATGTTTTTACATACACAATATAAATTACATATAAATTATAGATTGTATATAAATTACAGACAAAGTGTAAAATTCTATTTAGTTTTTGTTTTTGATATTGGTAAGAATATCATCCATTAATGGAGGTTGAAGGTGAAATGGAGACATTTGAGAGGAAGGGAACTACGATAGTTAATTTTTTGTGTCAAATTGGCTGAGCCCCATACC
>NW_023240980.1:0-1318 GCF_002007445.2 Ailuropoda melanoleuca
ATAAAATTAGAATAAGTAGAAGTATTTTTAAAAATATTTTCTGATAATTGTGGATCTTAATTTTTTTTTTTGTACACCAAAACTTGACAAGTAGTAATTTCTTAAAAGTTGCTTGGAAACTCAAATTTTATCATGGGCAAAAAATTATCATCAAGTATTTTCTTTTTTAAGGATTTATTTATTTATTTATTTGATTGAGAGAGAGAGAGCGTGCAGAGAGGGTCATAGAGAAAGAATCTCAAGCAGACTCCCCCCTGAGCATGGAGCCCAATATGGGGCTCCATCCCAGAATCCTGAGATCATGACCTGAGCATAATCCAAGAATCAGAGGCTTAGCCAACTCAACTGAGCCACCCAGGTGTCCCCATCAGTTTTCTTTTAAGTGACATACTTATTTTGTTCAATATCAAGAAAATGTCTGCCAAATGCCTAAGTCTGAATAACCTGAGTTTATGTTTCAGTTGTGCATTCAGGCAGAAATGGATTCCATAAAAAGCATGGTTATTTCAGTTCTCAATACAAACAATGGCACAACTGATTTTCTTCTAGATAGCCATCATAATTAAGAGTGCAGCAAAAGTATTACTTATGTATGTCCCATTCTGGCTTCTCTAGGTTACCAGAGCAAAACTTTTGTCTTTTATGCACTCCCAATCCTGCTTCTGTTCTATGGCCCAGCACTAATCACTCCATTCTGTGTGGGTATCTTAGAAGAAATCATTGTGCAAAAACAATGGACTTTTTAGAAAACCAAAAATACAGAAGAATCACAGTCAATAAACTAATAAAAGTACATAGACTTCCACTTCTGGAAAAGTGGAGTAGATATACATTTCTCTGTTCTCTAAGCATAACTAAAATCTCTGTATATTGTACATAAAACAGAATAATATTAATGGTGAAGATAAGGCAGACTTGCTAGAGAACCTGGGACCTCTTGCATGGTAAGGAGTCCCTTGTGCTTTCTTTTTGGCCATATATCCAAGATCTAGAGCTTAAGAAGCCTGGAAATAGTAAGAGGTATAGAAAAACAAACAAACAAACAAACCTAAAGGACAACAAAAATTTGCTCTCTTTAGCCAAAAGGAGTAGGGAAGACAGCTTTAAATCAATAACCACTATACTCTATTCAAACAATGAAAATACAAAAAAGAAGAAGAAGAAGAAGAAGAAGAAGAAGAAGAAGAAGAAGAAGAAGAAAGAAGAAAAGAAAGGAAAAGAAGAGGAGAGGAGAGGAGAGGAAAGGAGAGGAAAGAAAGGAAAGGAAAGGAAAGGAAAGGAAAGGAAAGGAAAGGAAAGGAAAGGAAAGGAAAGGAAA
>NW_023240981.1:0-715 GCF_002007445.2 Ailuropoda melanoleuca
TTGTTCAGGAAAGAAAAAAAAGTAATTTTGTTATTTTGTTCTAAATAAAGACTGTGTATTCAGAGAGAAAACTCTTAGGACAGAATCTGAATGAAAAAGAAAGGTGTAGGAAGTTTGTAAAGAGAAACTTCAGAAAAGACTTTTATGTATGGTCAGGACTAAGATTGAAATGAATGGATTTTATAGGTACAATGGTATAAGTCTGAAATTCTGCTTTTTTTCTCTCTGTTAAAAGGACAAAGTTTTCCTGCATTGTTGGTCTGCTCTTGATGAAAGAGTTGTATCCCGGAGTCCATAGTCTCTCATGGTTCATTCCCTCCTCTGTCCCCCCCCACACCTTCATTTTTCCCTTCCTTCTCCTAAGGATCTCCCTGCTATTGCTTATGTTCCACAAATAAGTGAAAGACTATGGACTCAGGGAAGCAAAGGAAGGTTGTAAAGGGGAGGGCGGTGGGGAAATGGGTTAGACCGGTGAAGGGTATTAAGAAGGGCATGTATTGCATGGAGCACTGGGTGTTATATTGCAAACAGTGAATCATGGGACACTACATCAAAAGTGAATGATGTACTGTATGGTGACTAACATATCAAAAAAAAAAAGATGANGATGAAAGATTAAAAAGAGGGAGTTGTAAACAAAGATCTTATTACTATTATTATTGTGTGTTTTCTTTACCTTTCCAGAAAAGCAAAGTTTCTGTGTTTTGTCTTTATC
>NW_023240982.1:0-1318 GCF_002007445.2 Ailuropoda melanoleuca
TTCTCCCATTCCGTGGGCTGTCTCTTAGTTTTTTTGACTGTTTCCTTGGCTGTGCAGAAGCTCTTTATCCCAGGGATTTTTAAATTGAAGGTAGAAAACTCAATGTCCTTTGTTAGCCTACAGCTTTGAGTTAATTGCAAACACTCAAGACTTGGCCAGTATGCCTTTAATGTTTATACTTGTGGAACCAAAGGAAAAGCTTTAGGTCTTTTCGTCTGACTTGACTCTCATTAGTTATGAGCAACAGGATATCTAGAATATACACAAGACTTGTTAAAATCCACGTCTTCTGAATCTTTAAATATCTTTCATATCCTGCATTTTTAGTGACGGTCAAATTCTGGAGTGATGCTTGTATCTGTATGAAGAGAAAATTTTCAGGAAATTCAAAGAAATTCTTCTCGGTATCAAGTCACAGAAATTGTTCTTTCCCTTTCCAAGTCTCTAGGTATAGGTGTTTTGTAATGTAATGTTTAATTATTGCCTTTCTTTTGTTTTCCTCCTGTTTTGTAGCTAGGGGTATCTAGTTTAATATTTAAGGCTTTCTAATGGAAAGGGAAAAGAAGTTGAAATCAGAAGACCAGAGTTTATAACAAATGGCTAATAGCTACACTATATGAAAAGCTTTTCCAAATCAGTAAAAAATTCAAAAAATTCAAAAGAAATATTGTCAACTACAACAACAAACATATGAAAAGGAGATCATCCTCATTAATAACTGAAGAAATACAAAGAAAAACCATCCATCAATTTGAAAAAAAACCTAAAGTTCTCAGAGTTGGTGTGACTGTTCGAAAATTGTCATGCTAATGGAAGTTCAACTGATAGAACCTTTCGGCCAGGCCGTTGAGCAGTGTGTATCAGAATTAATGGAGTACTTGTCCAGTAATCCACCAATCCCTTAATCTAGGAATCTATCCTGTAAATTTCCTAATACACATGTGGAAATGTCTGTGTACGAGAATACTCACCACAGCATTTGCAAATGAAAAACTTGGGAACAGTTTATATGTTCAATGATAGAGAACAGGTACCTAATTTATGTCACAAGCATACCACTGATGCATTAAAACCTGTAAACAAAGGAAGTGGACCCATACAGTACATGAAAAAGATATGAATGGTAGTTTGTTCAGTGAAACAAAACAATTAGTAGATTAAGAAGAATATGGTTCCAACTTCTATCCCTCAAGTCTGTACAGAAACTATCAAACTTCCAGAGTTCACGAAGGCCTCAAAGAGAACAAATGTTTTATAGAAAATTCTTTGGGCAAGTTTCACACATAATGTTGCTGATGTGTGTCTGTCTTTTCAATAA
>NW_023240983.1:0-1318 GCF_002007445.2 Ailuropoda melanoleuca
AGTAAAGTTTGTAGTTTTCAGTGTACAGATATTGCAAATATTTTGTTAGATTTAATTCCTAAATACTTTCTTTTCTTTGAAGCTATTGTAATGGCATTTAAAAATTTCAATTTCCTATTGTTTGTTGTGAACATATAGAATAAACTTGAGGGGTGCCTGGGTGGCACAGTTGGCTAATTGTCTGACTCTTGGTTTCGGTTCAGGTCTGATCTCAGGGTTATGAGATTGAGCCCCACGTCAGGCTCTGTGCTCAGCGCAGAGTCTCCTTGAGTTTCTGTCTCCCTCTGCCCCTTCCCCTCCCTCTGCCGTTCTCTCAAATAAATAAATAAATAAATCTTAAATAAAAGGAAATAAACTTGATTTTTTGCCACCCTTTTAACTTATACATATGTTATACATATTTGTACTTTTAAAGCTATACATACTTATACTTTTAAAATGGATTTCTCAGTATATAGTTAGATCTTTCTTAGTTTTATCTAATTTGACAGCCTCTGCCTCATAATTGGCTGTTGAGACTATTTACATTTAATGTAATTATTGATAAGATTGGGGTTTAAATCTACCACTTTGCTGATGTTTTCCCTTTGTCCCATCTATGATTTCTACTATTGTCATATCTATACTAACCTTTGCTTATTATCTTTTGGCGTCTAGGGCTTATGTACCATTTTGGATGAGGAGAGATGGCTTTGATAGCAGTCAGCTTATGTTTGAATCCTGGCTCTTCTGTGAACTTGGGAAAATTACTAAGCAACTTTGTATCAGTGTTCTTATGTTTACAGCAAGGATTGTAGTAGTACCTTCCCCACCCATAGGGTTCTGTGAGGATGAGGAGAGATAATGCGTGTACATTGCATAACATAGTGCTGAGCTCATAGTAAGCGCACAATACATAGAGACCATTCTTCAACCTTAAATTGCATTATAAACATTATTTCATATTTCTATGTTATCTTCATAACTGTCATTTTTATGGCTGGATGATAGTCTGTAATGCAAATACAAACCACCAGGACTAACTTCCATTTGGTTGGGGACACCAACCCCATACAGTCAAAAATCCATATGTAACTTTGACTCCCCGGAAAATTAACTGACAGCTTGCTTTTGACTGGAAGCCTTATTGATGACACAAATAGCTTCTTTTTTTAATTTTTTTATTTTTATTTTTATTTTTTTGATGTAAAGTTCTATGATTCATTTGTTGCGTATAACACCCAGTGCACCATGCAATACGTGCCCTCCCACTACCCATCACCAGCCTATCCCATTCCCCCACCCCCTCCCCTCTGAAGCCCTCAGTTTGTTTCTCAGA
>NW_023240984.1:0-1318 GCF_002007445.2 Ailuropoda melanoleuca
AGTACTTTAAATTTAATAATAAAATACTAAAGAAAAAAACCCTAAGATATTTTACAAATACGTATTTTCTGATTTAGAAGTTTTAATAATAGCTACCAATTGAAATAATAATTGAGCACTTATGAATATGAATCACTATACATGTATTATACCATTTTATAAGTCATTATCTCCATTTTATTATTAAGGCCAGAGAGGTTAAATAACCTGGTCCATAGTCATATATCACAAGACAAAACCAGATGTGAACCTAGACCTCTGATTCCAAGTCCTGTGCTATAATGCTTCATATTTATTAATACATTATTACAATTTTAATGGCGGCTTTATTGCCCAAAATATCTGAACCAAATCACTCCTACATGACCAAATCTGCACTCTGCCTTCATATTCTTACATATTTAATGTCTAGTGGTCAACTTTCATGGTAAAGAGCTCATGCCCACAAAACCTCCAAAATTATCTGCTTATTCCCACAAATCATTTGGCAAATGACAATGTTTTGAAAGAAAGATATTGAATCTAAACCAATTTAAGGTTATGTAAGAAATATTAAAAAAACTATTGTATAGAAAGGATCATGTTATTCATGCTGCTTTGTGACTTTATTTCAACACTATTTCTTGAAATCTTGACGTGTCAAGGAAAAGCTGTATCATCCTATTACATGCCTGCACCTGGATACCATAATTTATTTAACCTATTCTATATGTGTTTGCGGTAATAGAATCTCTGGGTCACGGTACATAGTCACTGAAAGTTCTCTGAGTTTTGTTCATCCTGTATCACTAGGATCCAGTATATCCCGAGGCCATGTATGTTGGTCCGTAAGCACATAAAATGAAGGAATGAGTAATACCAGACTACATTCCAGAATGGTTTTGATAATTTATGCTCCTGCTACATGTGTATCTGTTTCCCCATATCCTTCCCACAGCCAGATATGAAACTTGACAACGAAGTCCATGTTGTCTTTTTATAAATAAACTGCTTGTAGGGTGAGGGTGGAAGCTTCAGATGATCAGAAACTCTTAGCGGCGGCTGTGTTTGAGGTCGCTCCAGTCACAGTACCCTCTGCAGTTTTAAAGGGCAGAGTCGGGTTTCTCAACGCTTCCTCACAGTTCAAGATTTTATGATACCTAAATGTGTAACTTCTTATAATTTTGGAAGTTCAGCTTAGAGAAACTATAAATTTTTCTATTTTGTTTCCCAAGATACAAAGTAATGTGTTTCAACATTTTTACTGTTTTTATTTTTTTTAAAAGATTTTATTTTTTTATTCGACAGAGATAGAGACAGCCAGCGAGAGAGGGAACAC
>NW_023240985.1:0-1318 GCF_002007445.2 Ailuropoda melanoleuca
AGGCATGATGAATTATTAACCCCACTTCCAGCCCCTCTCTCCCCTCTGGATAATGAGGGGTGGGGCTGAAAACTCCAAGCCTCTAATCGTGCTTGGTCTTTCTCATGACCAATCTTGGAGCCCACCCAAAGTCACCTCACTAGAACAAAAGATGCTTCTAGTGTTCTTATCACTTAGGAGTTTGCAAGGGTTTAGGTGCCCTGTGTCCAGGAACAGGGCAGAGACAAACATCAGAACAAGGATGATCCTACTGTTCTTATCCCTGAGAAGATTACAATGGTCTCAGGACGCTTGTGTCAAGGATGGGTCAAAGACCAAATATTAAATAAGAGATAAGATGGGTATTCTTATCACTCAGGAATGTACAAAGGTTTCAGGAGCTCTGTGCCAGGAACCAGGGCAGAAACCAAAACATGTATATTTCTTATTACTTCATAGGGCTCTTCACACCATTTATCTCTTTTCCTCTTTTTGGTTTTCCATTCCTAGGAGATGTTAAATATAAAAATGTAAATATGCTCCATTTTCCCAGTGATCTTTTATCTGTTTCTCAAAGGATGGTCTAAGAACCAAGTACACTTTAATTATCTGGCTTTTGAATTTGTAGATTCCTGGGTCTACCTCAGACCTAATAAATCACCCTCTCTGGGGATGTAGTCTGGTATCTACTTTTCTAATAAGCTGTCCAGGTACTTCCTTAGGCACAGCAAAGTCTGAGCATCAGAGATCCAAGTAGATGTTCCTCCACTTAGGCTAGTTCACTGATCAGTTTCTTTCTTTCTTTTTTTTTGAAGAGTTTATTTATTTGAGAGAGAGTGAGAGAGAGCACGAGCTGAGGGAGAGGCAGACTCCCCACCGAGCAGGGACCCCAACGAGGGGCTCGATCCCAGGATCCTGGGATCATGACCTGAGCCAAAGGCTGACACTTAACTGACTGAGCCACCTTGGCGCCCCCACTGATCAGTTTGACTTTTGAGAGGGAGAATATAAACCATTCTGACATGAGTGGAAATTCCAAAGCTTATGCTCTGCCTTCAACAAAATGAACACCAACACTCAAGACCCGGGCTTACAAAAAACAACCTCCAGCTGAATCAGGATGCTCAGCTCCTGACTTAAGAGAGTACAGTCTAAAGGGCCATCAATCTAGTCGTTGATGGAGTAAGATATGGAGTAAGAACTCCTCCCTAGATATGGAGTAAGAACACCAGATGGCCTCACACACACTGGAATGGGTTGTCTTTCCTGCTCATCAAACCATGCTTTAACACCATGAAGCTAACTTTTACTAAAGGCTATTTCAAGAAAGAGAAATATG
>NW_023240986.1:0-1318 GCF_002007445.2 Ailuropoda melanoleuca
CCAGAACGCCGGGATCACGCCCTGAGCGTGAAGGCAGACGCTTAACCGCTGTGCCACCCAGGCGCCCCAAGTGTGGATTTTCTAAATGAACCATTGCATTCACTTCCCCTATCAATGTCCAGATTCCTCACACCTAATTGTTAAAGATTTAGCATCTTTCTCTCTATTGTTAGCGCAGGCATTGTTCTTGGTTATTTCAGCAACTACATTAACAATCTACTTGTCAGACAAGATGGCTTATGCTGTACCAGCAATATGTCCCAGATCTTAGTGGCTTAAATAATTTGAATAAATTTCTTATTTGTTATGCATGTCCAGAGTGGATTGTTAAAGTGCTTTTCTCATTTTAATCATTTAAGGGCCTCAACTGAAGGAGAATAGTTTTGCTTGGTATTAGGTTGTTATAGAAATCAATTGTTCATTGATTCTTAAAGCCTCCACTTTGAAATGCAATCTTTTATTTTTCCTTGTTATTCATTGAACAAAGCAGCTTTCATGGACTCACAGATCTTAATAGGAGCCTGAAATGAATTTCTATTATGTACCCAGGAACCATAATAACCATTTGATCCCTTAATAGTCCTAATGACTAAAACAATATTTAACACCTATGAGGCTAGGGTCTAGTCTCCTAGTTTCTTTATCTTTTTATTTCTAATAATTTGTTATTTTTCCTAGTTTAGCCACTCTCTACTGTGGTAATTATGCTAGATCTTTTTATCACTAGTAATTTTAATTCCATTAATTTAATTATATTTCCCTACTAATTTTATACATTATTTTAATTTCTAGTAATTGCATCACCTCCAAAATTTTTATTTTAAGTTTTCCTTTCATACTACAACATCCTGTCTTTAAATTTTACATATTCTAGTACAGACATTTCAGCATTCATATATCTTCTCAGGATTTTCAGATCATTCACTCTTACTTCTTACCCAACTTCACTGAAATCTTTTAGGACACCCCACCTACATTAGTTCTGTAAAAGGGAAGCTGAGGTTATTGTGGGAAATGACAACAACAAAAAAGAACATTCAGAGTTTTTCAGATTTTAAAATATAACTACAAATTTTAAGTGCTTACTAATGAATGAAACTGTAAAACAGATATACTTCTATACAATAAATATGTAAACAAATTTAATCATCACAAATGCATTGTGATGAAGTTATTATTATCACAAATATACAGAGAGGATTTCTATACAGGCATAGGAATATTAAGTAACTTGTTTCAGATAGTAGTGAATGGAAAGAACAAGATAAAAACACAAGCAATTTCCTTCCAAAGTGAATTTATCTAATATCTAATTCTT
>NW_023240987.1:0-1318 GCF_002007445.2 Ailuropoda melanoleuca
CTTTTTCCATATTTTCCCTGCACTTTGACTGTTCTAACCCCATATTTTGGTTTAAGGTTTCAGAGCAGTCTAAGCTTTCCCAACAATGAGTTTGCATTTCTGTTTCTTGGTCTTCTTGTTGATTTAGGGTATTTCACATCAGAAAGCAGAAATGTTGACTCTATTTCATCATTTTTTTTCATTTACAAGGAATCTTTTTTTTCTTCTTTTTTTTAGGATACCTCATTCTTCATTTCATTGGGGAACCCTGAATGTTTATATCTACAGGTCTTTTCTCTTATGTTGAGAATTTCTCCAGAAAAGAATCTTCTAATGTCCTGATTGGGAGATAGTAGGTCTGGCAGTCAACATCCTAGGAGCCCAGCAGGAGAAGGATTCCAGGAATCCCCTATGACTAGGTAGACTTCCGTTCAGTTCTGCTGTTTTCAGTAAGGCCTCATCTGTGCCTGGTGTCCTTGAGTGGGTCAGGTTCTTCGTTCCCTGGGCTGGGCAAAACAAGATGGTGGACAAGGGACATGGGAGAGGCCTTATGATTCTAACTGTACCTTCCTTATATAAATATCCACGTAATATGCCCTACCTCTTATCCTTATGGCAAATTATATTTCCCCAAATTGTCACACAAATATATATCCCACTCCACAGATACTTTTTACAAACTAATGTCGACACACCTCCATTGAGAGGTGGGGTCTATGTTCCCTACTTCTGAATCTGGATGGATCTTTGTAACTGCCTTGACCAACAACAGAATGCCGCAAAAGTAATGCTTTGTGGCTTAGACTTTATCCCGGACTTTACCTCTTTCGTGAGATGCTTGCCATGGAACCCAGATTGAAGAAGCCCAGGCCATACGAAGAGGCTACTTGTAGGTTCTCAGCTCAGATCCCAGCCAACAGACAGCATTAACTGCCTGCGAATGAACCCTCAGGTGACTCTAGCACTCACCTTTGAGTCTTTTGGCTGCATCCCAGACACTGTAGAGCACACACCAGCTGTCTTCACAGTGTGCTGTGTGAATTCCTGACCCATGGGAATCATGACCAATAACAAATTATTCTATTTGTGTTGAGCCACTAAGCTTTAGGGGTAGTTTGTTACTCAGTGGTTGGTAACTAACTAATACATCCGTGTCTTCAGCAATCTCTTGTACCTCTAATTTGTGGGCTTTTCCAGTGTTCTGATGTTTCTTAATTGTCCATTTACTTTCCATCTTTCAAAACTGTGTTGACATCTCTTGCCTGCATGTTGTCACTTCTATTCTCTGTGTCTTAACAGGGTTTGCTTGGTTTGGTTTTGTTTTGTTTTGGTTTGGTTT
>NW_023240988.1:0-1318 GCF_002007445.2 Ailuropoda melanoleuca
CAAATGCCACCCAGCTGAGGAATGATCTGGTTGTCGTTACCAAACTTATTATTTCATGTCTGCTCAGTGATTAATGTCACTTGGAATTAGTATATCCTTCAATTCATTCCCATATGGACGAATGCCACCGTTCAAACATCATCATCATGTTACCAGTTTGTCCTGAGAAGCTATTGAATACTTCAATGCTTTCTCTTCAAGTTTAATGAAAGATTGATAGAAAGAGGGAATGGTCTGATGTTGTTGTTTATGTCCTGTGAGAGCAATTGATTACAGCTAATTTTCATGTTCCTGTAGTGTCCATTCAGTGGTTGATTTCAAGAAAACTTAGAGCAGCTGGTCCCAATTCTGGCCATATATAGAACCACCTAGGGAGCTTTTAAAAATATATATTACTGGGCTTTAACCCAAAGCTACTGAATAAGAATCTCCAGGGTTTATTCCCATCAAGCTATATTTAAACATCCTCTCTAAATAATTTTATTGCAGCTGTCCATGGACTGGCCTTTGGGATCCATTTACCGAATTTTGAAATTAGCCTCAAATTCTAGCTCTGATGCTTTCTATATGGAAAGTCCTCATCCAGTCCAAATAATCTTGAATTTCCCACATCTATAAAATGAAGATAATATCCATTTTCGTTGTTTTGAGGACTACATGAGAAACACACGGAGGCTCTCTAGCACAGTTCATACCACACAGTAGGCCTATAATAGGTTGTGGAAGAGAAGGTTATGTGCTTGCCCAAATCCATTTTCATTTATTTCTGGACACACAGACAGATTGCATTTCTCAGTACACCTTGTGCTTAGTCGAGTTCATGTGACTAAATCCAGGCCAAAGGAATACAGCAGAAGGAATGAGAGCCACTTCTAGGTTTCGACTACCAAGTCAACCTATGCAGTTGTTTCCCCTTCTGGAAAGTTAAATGAGATGACCTACAAAGTGACCTTGGGATCCATATGTTGACCACGGAAATTATACAAGATGTAACAAACCAGAGTTCCTGAAAGACCATGTGGAAGGCCACCCACAAATAAACTTCATTTGTGTTATGCATCTATCACTTGGGGTGTATCTACTACAGCACCTAGTACCCTGTGTTTGTTGTGCAATTATTTTAATTTTCTTTTGGAATAATAGTAACATTTGAAAAAAAATTTTTCTTCACTTATTGGTCTCTTGTGGTATGTCCTATATTCTCAACTGTGGAAAGAGTCAGGAATTTTAATGCTCGTAAGATACAATGAGCACTTTGCAGATTCCTGTGGCAACAGTAAAAACCTTCTGTGTTGGGGGAATATCTAATCCCCTAAGA
>NW_023240989.1:0-1318 GCF_002007445.2 Ailuropoda melanoleuca
CCTTCTTTTGTTATTTGTTTCTTTTTCTTTGAATGTAGCGGGCGTGTGCATTTTTGCATGCATTCGGGGTTATCCTTCTCCTGGTATTCCTTTCACCTTAATGGTGGTGACTAACCATGTTTGCAGAGCCAGGGCAACAGCCTAGAGGCTTTATCCAAATCCTTACTGAAGTGTCTGCAATCAGCATTTTAACTATTAATTACTGTGGCCAGAGACCGGGTGGGAGGCAAGAAGCCTAGAAAGGGAAAGTAAAGTACATGTTTACTCAGACACTGGGCTTTAGTAAGTGTGGCTGGGATGACTTCAATGCAACTGAGATTATCTGGCACCTGTAGACTAAAAAAAAAATGTGAATTTGGGAGGTGGGGGGGAAAAATCACCTTATCATTCTTTTATCTGTGTTACTCTTTTTTTTTCCTTGTGGAAAAACAGGTTCTTTGTAATACTTCCTTTTATTTTCTAGCAACGTATAATTTTGAAGCATTTTCCCTATGCATTATATATTTACATAAACAGAGAGAGGAAGCGTTTTTCTTGTGTAGGGTTTGCATTTCCATTAACCTTGCTAGCACTTAAAAAACCAAGTAAGGGACCCAGATCTGAAAAAGACAAGACCGTGTACAATTTTCTCTTTGGAGTTCTGAGTTAGGACTGCCACAGACTTTTTTATACATATTTCCATTGGCTTTGTGTTTTGTAGTTTATTAAGTTAGAGGAAAAAGGAGAGTAATTACTAAGGGCAGCTGCTGTAACCTAATGGTCATCACTGCGTGTCCCCACACTGTCACACTTGGAAGTTTGAGTATTTAACCAGTTTGGGGTATCCTGTTATTTTCCCCCCAGCTTGAATGTGGACAGAGGCTGAGGATTTGCCTTCTGAACGCAGAGTAGGCCTTCCCTGAGACCTCCCCACACCAGAGAGGCCCAACTTGGCTCCTCCGTGTGTTTCCCACACAGAACAGCAGTTGGCAGCTTTTTGACCCAAACATTTTCATACTAAATCCACACCATCGAGTTACGGCTCAGAGAGAGAGCAAAGGGATTGTTCAGGCTGCCATTCCTCAAGCCATTGCTATTCCATGCAGGGACCATGAGCTCCCTTGGTCTTGCACATCAGCCAGGGATTCATTTATTCAACCTGCATACACCTACCAGGACCCTCTGTGCTGGGCCCTGTCCTGGCTTTATTGGGGCTATCGCTATGGTGCGGCGCCCCCAGGAAAGGAAAAGATAGGGAGAAAAGATGGCCAGGCATGGTCAACAGGAAGCCTTCAAAGACCCTTCTGGGGTCTGTGGAGGCAGTTTTCCTGGGTGGGTG
>NW_023240990.1:0-1318 GCF_002007445.2 Ailuropoda melanoleuca
TTTTTTTTTTTAATTACTAAATGAAGTGAAATCAGAATATGTGATTTTAGTCTCAGCCATAAACTAAATTTACAAGGTTTTATTACCTATTATCAAAGTTCAGACAAGATTATCTAATGGCATCATTACCTATTATCAAAATTCAGACAAGATTATATAATGGCATCTGAAATGCTAGCAAATAATATATGATATACCAAAAAAGTGTAAGAAATTAATCTATTAGGAAGATATTTATGAGTATGTAGTCTTTGGTTATTTATAAATGAGTGTTAAATATCAGGGACACAGTTAGTGAGCTAAAATTATGGAAGTCTTTTTTTGCATATTACAAGTATTTAAATCAGAGTAAGCTTTATCATCTAGTATCCCAAACCTGCCTATCTCTTTAAGCATTTCTCTTTTCTCTTCAAATCTAAAGAATTATTTTACTCTCCATTGGAATACATAGACTAAAGGTAATCCTTGGCTGTATTTTGAAAAGAAAGTTATCCTGCTGCTTTTTATAGAACCACCACATGCAGGAAACACATACCCTAGAGATAAGTCTAATTTTGAGCATAATTATTATCAGCCAACTAAAATTCTATTGAAAAGAAAATACATTCTTTTTAGTTTGGGGTATCTTTTCTTGTCCCCTACTCTAGTCTTTAAATAGCTAGTTATAAATTTCATGTTTTGTGTATCTCCTGAGAATAGTATCTTTGTTTTCTTTGAAAAAACATCTATGAAATCATCTGCATGTACTAATAAGTATAAACTAACAAGAGGAAACATAAGGGAGAGGTATTATGGCAAACACTGGAAGTAATATATGTCACTATCTTTTCTACTTATTAAGAGTGTAGTTGTTTGCATAAATGCATCTATATAAATTTTTATGTCAATTATTTCATTCCACAAATAGTTATTCAAATCCTACTACATACCAGTTTCTGAGGATCCAGAAATGAACACACAAGATGAAGTTCTTATTCTCAGGGAGTACACAATCTAGTGAGAGGAGAGAGAATATGTTAAGTAGTAATAGACAATACAGATGACACGAAGTCAGGGCACAAAAACAACAAGACTGAGATGTACCCATGTATGCCCATTTATTTTATGATCCAGTTGATATTAATAGTATGATCTTTCTACTTTGGCACCGCCCCCAGCTCAGTAAGTTTTGTTTCATGTGAAATATAAAATAGAAGGAAATAACAAAAGAAATTTTAACTAAAAATCTAACTGATGTTCTATTAGTTTTATTGACTCAAAACAGTCTAAAATATTCCCTAATGTTAAAACACTGAACATCCAATTCAACTAACATGTA
>NW_023240991.1:0-269 GCF_002007445.2 Ailuropoda melanoleuca
CAGTCTTAGCACTATCATCAGCTTTCGTGTCCAAGGATCCATGAGGGAAAGTGGTCGCGGAAGCCTGACGATCGTGCCCACTAGTGGTCTCTGGGACACCACACAGTTCAGGGAAAAGCAACGAACATGAACTCTCATGAGTAAGGGAGAATGAGTGAAAAAGTTCAGGATTTTCGAGGACTCAGAGCCCTTCTTCTTGGTAATCAAGCAGAGCGTCCAGGAAAACACCTCCAGCGAACATCAGCCTTTTCCCTGGGGACCCTGATTCC
>NW_023240991.1:373-465 GCF_002007445.2 Ailuropoda melanoleuca
GTCAGAAACAACCTCGTGCAGAGCCAATCTTAGCACTATCATCAGCCTTCGTGACTAGGGATCCATGAGGGAAAGTGGTCGCAGAAGCCTGA
>NW_023240991.1:632-856 GCF_002007445.2 Ailuropoda melanoleuca
AGGAAAACACCTCCAGCGAACATCAGCCTTTTCCCTGGGGACCCTGATTCCACACTGCTTGAATGGGCCTGGGAAGTATCCTATCACACCTGCCGTGGCAATGGAACGAAAAGGCCAAAGGCGAGTCGGTCAGAAACAACACCGTGCAGAGAAAGTCTTAGCATTATCAACAGCCTTCGTGCCTAGGGATTCATGAGGGAAAGTGGTCGCGGAAGCCTGACGAG
>NW_023240992.1:0-2755 GCF_002007445.2 Ailuropoda melanoleuca
GGATCTTGTTGAGAATTTTGGCGTCCATATTCATCAGGGATATCGGTCTGTAATTCTCCTTTTTGATGGGGCCTTTACCTGGTTTGGGGATCAAAGTAATATTGGCCTCATAGAATGAGTTTGGTAGTTTTCCTTCTGTTTCTATTTTTTGAAACAGCTTTAGGAGAATAGGTNTATGGTTCTTGAGTCTTTTCTTGTTGATATGATGTATCACATTGATTGATTTGCGAGTGTTGAACCATGCTTGCATCCCAGGTATGAATCCCACTTGGTCATGATGGATAATCCTTTTAATGTACTGTTGGATTCTATTAGCAAGGATCTTGTTGAGGATTTTGGCATCCATATTCATTAGAGAAATCGGTCTGTAATTCTCCTTTTTGAGGGGGTCTTTGCCTGGTTTGGGGATCAAAATAATACTGGCCTCATAGAATGAGTTTGGTAGTTTTCCTTCTGTTTCTATTTTTTGAAACAGCTTCAGGAGAATAGGTATTATTTCTTCTTTGAATGTCTGGTAGAATTCCCTGGGGAATCCATCAGGCCCTGGAGTTTTGTTTTTTGGAAGGTTTTTAATCACTCTTTCAATCTCTTCATAATTAATTGGTCTGTTTAAAAAAATGAGTTTCTTCCTGTTTCAGTCTTGGTAGTTTATAGGTTTCCAGGAAGGCCTCCATCTCTCCCAGGTTGCTTAATTTATTGGCATAAAGCTGTTGATAAAAGTTTCTAATAATCCTTCCTATTTCATTGGTGTTGGTTGTGACCTCTCCCTTTTCCTTCATAATTTTATTAATGTGGGTCCTTTCTCTATTCTTTTGGATAAGTCTTGCCAGTGGCTTATTTATTTTATTTATTCTTTCAAAGAACCAGCTTCTAGTTCTGTTGATCTGCTTTACTGTGCTCCTTGTTTCTAATTCATTGATCTCTGTTCAATCTTGATCAACTGCTTTCTCGTGCGTGAATTAGGCCTGTTCCTCTGTTGCTGTTCCAGCTTCTTGAGGTAAGAATATAAAAACTGCATTTTAGATTTTTCTGTTCTTTTGAGTGAGGCTTGGATGGCTATGTATTTTCCCCTTAGGACTGCCTTTGCAGTGTCCCATAGGTTTTGGACCGCTGTGTTTTCATTCTCGTTGGTCTTCATAAATTGTTTAAATCAATTTTTGATTTCCTGGTTTATCAAATCATTCTTGAGCAAGATGGTTCTTAGTCTCCAAGTGTTTGAGTTCCTTCCCAAGTTTTCCTTGTGGCTGAGTTCCAATTTCAAAGCATTGTGGTCTGAGAATATGCAGGGAATAATTTCAGTCTTTTGGTATCAGTTGAGACCTGCTTTGTGACCCAGAACATGATATGTTCTGGAGAATATTCCATGTGCATTAGAATAGAATTAGTATTCTTTTGTTCTGGGTGTAGTGTTCTATATATATCTATGATGTCCAACTCGTCTAGTATGTCATTCAAAGCTCTTGTTTCTTTGTTGATTTTCTGCTTTGGTGATATATCTATTGCTGATAGTGGAGTGTTGAGATCTCCTACTATTATTGTATTTTTATCTGTATGTCTCTTTATTCTGGTTAAGAGTTGGCTTGTGTATCTTGCTGCTCCCCTGTTGGGGGCATGATATTTATAATTGTCATATGCACTTGTTGGATACATCCTTCAAGAATAATATAGTGCCCTTCTGTATCTCTAACTATAGTCTTTAGTTTAAAATCTAATCTGTCTGATATGAGAATTGTTACCCCAGCTTTCTTTTGAGGTCCATTGGCATGAAAGATGGTATTCCATCCCTTTACTTTCAGTCTGGATGTATCTGTAGGTTCAAAATGAGTCTGTTGTAGACAGCAAATGGATGGGTCATGTCTTTTTATCCAATCTGCAACCCTGTGGCATTTTATGGGAACATTTAGGCCATTTACATTGAGAGTGATTATTGAGAGATATGATTTTAATGATGCCACATTGCCTGTAAAGTCTTTGTTTCTATAGATTGGGACTTTTTGTTCTGTATCACTCTTGGGGCCTTTTTACTTTTATAGAACTCCCCTTAATATCTCCTGTAGGGCTGGTTTCATGGTTACAAAATTGGTCGATGACTGGCAATTCTGGAAGGTCTTTATCTCTCCATCAATTCTGAATGACAGCCTTGCTGGATAAAGGATCCTTGGCTGCATGTTTTTCTCTGAAAGAGCTTTAAAAATGCCCCCCCAACCCTTTCTCTCATTCCAGGTCTGTGTAGACAGCTCTTACGTAATTCTGATACCTTTGCCTTGGTACATGAGAAATTACTTTGCCCTGGCCGCTTTCAATACTGTATCCTTGGATCTAATATTTACGAATTGCACTATGACGTGACGTGGCATGGGTTTGTCATGGTTGAGCTTGGGAGGGATCCTCTCTGCCTCTTGGACACAAATGCTTGTTTCCTTTGCTAGATTAGGGAAGTTTTCAGCTACAATTTGTTCAAATATCTCTTCTAGACCTCTGTTTTTCTCCACCCCTTCAGGGATGCCGATGATTCTGACATTGGATCGTTTCATAGAGTCAGTAATCTCCCGTAATCTACATTCGTGGNTGAGTCAGTAATCTCCCATAATCTACGTTCTTGAGATTGGGTTTTTTTGAGCTGATTTCTGTTTTAGTTTTCTCTTCTACCAACCCATCCTCCAATTAGCTGATTTGTTCTTCTTCCTCATGTACCCTGGCCGTCAGAGCATCTAGTTTTGACTGCATTTGATTCATAGCATTTTTAATTTCTGCC
>NW_023240993.1:0-1318 GCF_002007445.2 Ailuropoda melanoleuca
TTCCTCATAATCTTGGAAGCTAGAAGTCCAAGATCAAGGTGTCAGCAGGGCTGGTTTCTTCTGAGGCCTCTCTCTCTTTGGCATGAAGATCCATCTCCTTGTGTCTTCACATAGTCTCCCCCGTGTAACTTCATAGTTGTCCTAATCAACTCTTCTTATAAGAACACTAGTCATGATGGATTAGAGCCCATTCTAATGATCTCATTGAAACTTAACTACTCCTTTAAAGACCTATCTTCAAATACAATCACATTCTGAGGTGCTGAAGGTTAGGGTGTCAGCATGTGAATTTGCGGCAGGGCTGTAATTCAGCCTATAAGAAATATGATGGTCAAATTCTCAAATTCATTTACTTCTCTTGTATCCCACTTCATATCAGAGTAAATTGGTTGGTGACTAAGAAGGGAGTTGGGTCGCTTGGTGAGATCTATTTCATTTAACTTCATAGCCCTAGACACAGACATACAAATGCCTGAGAAACTGTTCTCCTCCTCGCAAGCCATGTTTGGTGTCCCACAGGGCTAGCTTATAGAGCTCATGGCAATGAAACATGGCTTATATTTGCTTTACACTATGGAACTTCATTAAAACATTTGGTCTAGAATAAAAGAGTAAAAAAAAAAACTTATCAATATAAGTTTGTGCTATTACACTTCTTTTTGATATGGCGCTGTGGGCATCTGTGCTCCAGAACCTGCACTACTTTTAGCTCTGCAGAATAATCCCCCCACGGAACTCTGCTTTAAAAAATCTTTTCTAAAAAGAATTTGGTATAGCTATTGTCTAAAACTATGTTCCTTTATATTTTTAAATTTTAAAAATGTTTACCTAATTATATTTGTATTATTAATAATAAAACCTTAAGTAGCCCATTTGAATTCCCCCCTTAAAAGCCCTTATGATGATTTTTGAGAATGTTAATTTCTATACTCAATAACCTTCATGACTAAAGAAAAAAATTTGATTAGTATGATCATTTACCCTTTCTGCAATGGTTTGGTAAAAAATTGATACAGTTCATTCCCCTTGATCTCTAAGTCGAAACTGTTTATGATTTAATAACCAATGAGGTGTTACATTAATGAGCAACCAATGAAATCCCTTTGTTAAGATAAATGCAAATGTAGCATGATCTCCTCCAGGTAAACCATATAGACTCAGGTGCTTGGAAGACGAATCAAAACACATCAAAACCTTAAGGCTGCTTAAGTTTGGATGGCAAGAACTAAAATTAATTTTAATTTTCTTCTATTATTCTTTTCTATATTTTCAATACAGTGGTTTGTTTTAATTTTATAATTAGAAAAAACTGGAAAAA
>NW_023240994.1:0-1318 GCF_002007445.2 Ailuropoda melanoleuca
TTTTTTTTTTCTCAAATCGAAGTTTCTAATATCATTTTTCAGTAAAAGAAACCAGAAATAACACAGGACATACATAAGATGAGCCTGAAGCCTCTTGTAGGGCCAGAAAGTTTCTTTACTTTCTGTCACTACAGGTAAATATATATATTATATATGTATATAAAAAATAAAAAATATATATGTATATAAATATATATGTTATATATTTTTGAGCCAAAATATCTTATTTTATCTAATAAATTGTATTTAATATTTTACTTATAAAATAAGTAGCTATGAGTCCATATTGAATACAAAAATATTCAATATTTGGAGGAAAAAGACAAATCTCCCATGCAGAAGAATTCTCAATAATTTATGTAAATATTCCACCTTTAAGGAGGTGCATATAACTTACCATTCTGTACATGGAGGCTACACTAAAAACTTCCTTGTATGGGAAGGGGCAAAAAGAGGCATCTTATCATGGAAAAATCTGATAAACATTTCCCTCAGCTAGGTGATCAAGGTTAACATCAACAGTAATAAGTCATATTGATAGTATGTATCCTCGATATATGATGAGAATAACACTTTACCCCCATGGTCTTCTTCCCCAAAACCCATTAGTCCAGTCTAATCATGAAAAATCCCAACTGAGGGATATTCTATAAAACGCCTGACCAGTAATCCTCAAAACTGTCCAGGTCATCAAAAACAAGGAAAATCTGAGAATGTCACAGCCAAAAGGAGGCTAAGGAGACATGCTAACTAAATGTAGTGTGGGATCCTGGATGGGATCCCGGAAGAAAAAAGGGACATTATGTTAAAACTAATAAGCAAACTGCTGAGTATAGCTTCTGATTTCGTTCCAGCAGCAGAGTAATGTCCATGCTCTTTTGAATTCAGCTAACAGCTCTGCATAGCCTCTCCCTTTTCCTGTGCATTATCCATTGAACAAGTTCCAAAGCACTCTGCTGTGGCGTGGCCGAGGATCCCATTTGATGGATGGTCATTTCACACACCTGTTTTGGGGTCTTAGATTGATGTGCTGGTGCACATCTAATGTAACTTCTCCTAATAGGGAAATGAGGAAAACATACATTTGTGCAAGCTACAGTCCAGTTTGCTGCTCATCCAAAAGGCTTAATTTAGAAATAGTTACTCAATAATTCAACATGGACAATTCCTTGATTCCCATTGACTTTCAATTCAATCAGCAAAGTCGCCTCTTGGATTTTCCATTATTATGAAGACTGATGTATTTTATAAGAGCAAACAGCTGCTCTGGCAGATTAATGTTCCTTCTTGTCACCCTGCAGTGAAGCTTACTTGGAAT
>NW_023240995.1:0-1319 GCF_002007445.2 Ailuropoda melanoleuca
TTAAAAAAAAAAAAAAAAAAAAACAATTGTATCCTCTCTCCCAATACTCCTTTTATGAGCAAAATACATTTAATAGGTTAAATATGAAAGCTGAAAGAATATAACAAGTTATTAAGTAATATTTGACCAAATTAAAGTTATGTAGACTTCAGGAGAAATTCTACAAAGGATATGCAGGATCATTTCATAAAATCGTCAGTTACAAAGAAGCTACAAAAAATTGTGTATGCACAAAATAAGTGTGAGGAGAAAATTGAGTAGAATTATAAAAACCAGACAATTCAGTTACAAGTGAGGAATTCAACACTTTGCAATTCATACACAGACAATGACCCTGAAAATATGGTGGGGGAAAATCTTAAAGTAACTCTGCCTGTATAAGGCTTATGGAATAATCTGTCAAATAGCAGAAAACACTTTTTTCAAGGCCCATCAAATTCACCAAACTAGCTCATAATATTTGAAACTAATGTAACATTGCTGTGTCCTCTACATTTGAATTAAATAGATAGTAAAAATGTATTCTGAGCTATACCATAAGTCTACATTTTAAAAGGAATAAAAAATGAATATGTTCCCTGAACATCTTTGAATTACACTAGAAATCAAGAATACAAAGATAATCATAAAAGCACCAAAGGGAGGGAAATAACACAGAATGTTTCTAAAAGATTCATTGGTCATAAAAATTAAAAAGGACATTTAAAAATGTTTTAAACTAAATAAGATGTACATGACAACTTCTGGGATGCAGGTAAAGTGGTGCTTACAGGGATATTTATAGTATTAAATTAAAACAGAAGAAAGTGTCAATGATGTCAATCATTGATGTCAATTTGAACCATAAGAAATTAAAGCATGCAGAGTGAACTAAACACTAGATGAACAGAAGAAAATATTAAAAACCAAAACACAAAATAAAAGCTAAACAATTAATGAGACCAAAAACTGGTTCTTTGAGATCAACAGGCACAATTGCCAATACCACCAGAGTTGTCACCGATATTTAAAACAAAAGTCAGCAAACTATATAGCATTTGGGCCTAATCCAGCCTGCAGCTTGTTCTCTAAAGTTTTATTGGAGCACAGCCATACCCATTTATTTTCATGTTGTCCATCACTGCTTTTGCACTGCAATAACAGAGTTGATAGTTGTAAAAGAATTAGGGTGCACAAAGCATAAAATTATTTGGCACTGTATAGAAAGTGTGCTAATCTGTGTGTTTAAGTAATAAGGAGCATTATATACAAATTTCTACCAACTTTACTAACAACTGAGGTGAAATGGGCAAATTTTCAGAAAGGCATTAAACTAGTAT
>NW_023240996.1:0-1319 GCF_002007445.2 Ailuropoda melanoleuca
GTTTGCCTTGGCTCATGTAATGTTCTGATTCAAGGACGCAAGCTCAACTACACGAGATTATTTACTCGTAAAGACGTTTGCTGTGATGTTATTCACAACTGTAAACAGACAAACACAAGACCCTGTGAACAACCTCTTTGTGTCCAACAACAGGGAAACAAGGACACGATGGGATGTCCTCCGTGCCATATTCTGTGGCCATTACAACGTTTTCCAGAGCATTTGATGTAAAAGTTGAGCTTATTTCTTTCCTTAAAAAAAGAGAATAAAAATGCAGTATTGCCAAATATGTAATTGAGACTATATTCAAAAACATTCATCAGTTAGGGGCGCCTGGGTGGCACAGCGGTTAAGCGCCTGCCTTCAGCTTAGGGCGTGATCCTGGCGTTATGGGATCGAGCCCCACATCAGGCTTCTCCACTAGGAGTCTGCTTCTTCCTCTCCCACTCCCCCTGCTCGTGTTTCCTCTCTCGCTGGCTGTCTCTATCTCTGTCGAATAAATAAATAAAATCTTTAAAAAAAAAAACATTCATTGGTTAAAGATCAGAGGGGAATAAAACAAAATGTGAACGGGTTACACTTGGGCATAGTATGGGGCACGATATTAATTTTCTATTGTCTAAATTTTTCCTTATTATTTCCTACAATAAACATGTATTACAGTTAATGTAATAAATCAAACATTTCTTTTCCTCAACAATATTTATCTTTTTCAGTAATTTCATCATTTATTCAACAAAAAACCTTGTTTTAGCCAACTCTCAGGACAAATGCTGTGAGGATAATATGCTCTTTGCCGCCCCTGTGAAACCAGGGAGGGCTTCCTGGAGGAAGGGGGAACGGAGTCTGGAAGGACAGAGAGTGACGGGAGACACTGTGGTCCCACAGCTCAGTACGATGGTTTGCTAGATGCGGTGGGAGGGAGACGGAGATGAGGTGAGAGGGGAGACTAAGATTTTTAAAGATTTTATTTTATTTTTTGAGAGAGAGACAGTGTGTGAGTGCGAGCGGTGGGGGGAGGGGAGAGAAAGAGAGAATCCCAAGCAGGCTCCATGCTCAGCTCGGAGCCCACCGAGGGGCTCGAGATCACGACCTGAGCCGAAATCGAGTCGGAGCTCAACCGACTGAGGCCGCGGGTGGAAGGTGAGGTTTTATATCGATTCCGGCGGCTGCAGGGAACCATAATGAGGGTGGTAAGGGGGCCTCGGGGCGGGAGGGCTGCGTTCTGGGGATCAGGGGGACAGCAAGACGAAGACAGATTTGAGGCGGGAGATCTTGGGGGCAGACTAGCAGGCTGTGGAGGCAGCCACTCGAGGTGA
>NW_023240997.1:0-1319 GCF_002007445.2 Ailuropoda melanoleuca
AAGTCCTTATCTTTAGAGACATACCTATGTATTTTATGAATGAAATGCTCTGATGTCTGAGATCTGCTCCAAGTAATCCAAAGGGATATAGAGTATTGGCTATGTAGTGATAACTCATAAAGCTCAGAGATTAGGGGGGTTCATTATACCATTCTACTTTTGTGTGTTTGTAATCTTCCATAATAGTTAAAAGAGGGGGGGAAAAGTGGAGCCTCAGAAGAAATCAAAAGTCACCTCTAAATGTCAATATAGCACAGGGATGTTATTTTAAATTTCTCATGGGCTAGGGGTGCCCGGGTGGTGCAGTCAGTTAAGCATCCAACTCTTGGTTTGGGCTTAGGTCATGATCTTAGAGTCATGAGGTAGAGCCCTGAGTCGGACTCTGCACTCAGTGTGGAGACTGCTCAAGATTCTCTCTTCCTCTGTCCTTCCACCCACACCCCCCGCTTTCTCTCTCTAAAATAAATAAATCTTTAAAAATTTTTCTTAAGCTATGAATTAAATTTAGTAATCACGGCCAACCTTAAAAAACTAAATAAAATAGAACAGAAAAATATCAGCGTGCATCCCGCATGTTAGGGGTATTATTTTGGGAAATATGTGCATCACATATGCATATGTATATGTGTACTCGATGAAAAACACTTTTTGTTATAGGTTATGGTCAAAAAAGCTCTATGGTTGAAAAACAGAGCTGATGGACGTAGGAATGGACTGGCTCTATGTCAAGATATGTAATGAATTTTAAACTTTTGGAAAAGATACAAAGGAATGCATGAGTCCATATTGGTATAAATAGGTAAATTAATGGGAGAAAGGCAAAATGCTCTTGGTTATAGTACAATCAGTGTCAAGTGCTAACTGGCAAATGTGTTTGAGTGTTGGGATGGGAAAATCACTTTGCAATCTTAGAAACACTGGTTCAGGCAAACACATCAGTTAACACTAAATTTAGGAGAAAACTTTGGTGAGGAGTAGGGCATTTCTTGTGATCTCCAGTATCAAGAAACAAAATTATACAGTGCAGAAACTGGACAACACCTTGACTAGCTGATCAACATTAACATAACCATGGAGGGCAAATGATATGGTATGCGTCTGTACTGGACGCTCTGAAGAGGACATCACATCACTCTCATGGAGTACCCCAGGTGGGAGCGCACAGCCAGACTCTAACAACAAGGAAACATTAGACAAACCCAAAATGAGGAGCGTTCTATTTTTTAAAAGGGGCGGGGGCAGGGATGACGGTACTCTTCAGAAATGTCATAAAAGACAAAGGCTGAGGAAACAACAATCCAGATGAGGGGAGGCTCAAG
>NW_023240998.1:0-1319 GCF_002007445.2 Ailuropoda melanoleuca
TACTGACAATACTCTAATTAGTGACATCCCTTGCAGTACATTTGTGTTTGCAAGAGTCATTTTTTCTATATAATTAGAATTAGTGAGTGCCCCCTCTGTCCCCAGTTAGGACACTGAGTATGGTGAGACCGTAAGCCCTCTCCCCCCGAAAAAATGCAGCTGCTAGCTTGTCTCATGCCAAAGTACATAGTCACCAAACCCAGCAAGTTAACAAATCTATGATTCTTATTCTCTGTGATTATTTGACAGATTTATGTATTATGAAAGACCACTTTTTCACCAGTTTAATTTTATTGACGTTGTTACATAAATGAGTTTTTAAAACACCTGTCATATTTCAAAACACTCATATGTATTGTGAAGAATTTTGCCAACTCCAAAGTTAAAGAGAACAGTGTCTATATAAGTTTCCACATTCTTACTTCAAACATGATCTGTGAAAGTTAGAGTTACTGAACAGTTAGAGTCCATATAAGATCACTTTCTCTTCCTATCCAAACTGCAAGTTTGGGAGGTTTTCCCAAAAGTATTCTTGGTTTTGATAATTTGCTAGATGACTCCCAGAACTCATTGAAAGCTAAACTCATAGTTTATTACAAAGAAAAGGTACAGATTAAAATACATCAAAGGAAGAGGTGCACAAGGCAGAATAAGGGAAATACTAAGTGTGTATGGAGCTTTCATTGCCTTCTCCCCATGGAGTCAGAATACATTAATTCCCCAGCATGAGTATGTCATAAAACAGACGGAGTATCATGAACCACTGAAGCTCACCCAAGCCCTTGTGTATAGAGTTTTTACTGAGGCTTCATGACATAGGCATGACTGAGTGGTTTCATGTGGTTGATCTCACTCCCAGGTTAACTGATACCATGTGGTCCAAAGCCGTCACCACAAATAATTCTATCTGGCTAGCAAGGACCCTCAGGCAAAGATTATCAAGCAGGAGCTGAGGGCAGAGTCCAGATGTCATTTTGGGCAAGTTAAAGTTCTCTACTACACAGATACACAACTTGTTCCTCTGAAAAGTCACTTGAGAGATGGCAAATCTTTGAAAACAACTCTACACCTTTTGTTTGTTTTTACCTTTTATTGATACAGTTTCCATCTTAGAGAGTTATTTCTGTTTCTAAGATTTCTTAACCCATCCTTAAATTCTGTATCATGTTAAAGATACTAATTTTTTTCCATACAAATTTCATTATAATTCTAGTTTTAAAACTAAGGAGTGATCAACTCTTATAGCTGTCACCAGCAAATTGGCAGTAATTTTGACATAAACTACTGTTTGTATGTGTGCGTGCGTGTGTGGCTTTGTC
>NW_023240999.1:0-1319 GCF_002007445.2 Ailuropoda melanoleuca
CCAGTGTAGTTAACACACAATATCATGTTAGTTTCAGGTGTACAAAAGAGTGATTCAGCAATTCCATGTGCTACTTAGGGCTCATCATAAGTGTACTCTTAATCCCCTTCACCTATTTCACTCATCTCCCCCATGGTAACCATCAGTTTGTCCTCTCTAGTGAAGAGTTGGTTTTTTCTTTTTTTTTTCTTTTTCTTCTTAAATTCCACATATGAGTGAAATCATATGGTATTTGTCTTTCTCTGACTAACTTATTTCACTTTGCATCATGCTCTCTAGATCCATCTGTGTTGTTGCAAATGGCAAGATTTCATTCTTTTTCATGGCTAAGTAATAGCCCATTGAGTGTGTGTGCATGTATCACATCTTCTCTATCCATTCATCATATCAGTGGACACTTGTACTGCTTCTATAATTTGGTGACTGTAAATAATGCTACAGTGAACATGGGGGTGCACATATTTTTTCAAATTACTGTTTTCATATTCTTTGGGTAAATATCCAGTAACAGAATTAGCAGATCATATAGTAATTCTATTCTTAATTTTTTGAGGAACCTCTGCAGTGGCTACACCAGTCTGCATTCCCACCAGCAGTGCATGAGGTTTCCTTTTTCTCCACTGTTCACCAATACTTGTTGCCTCTTGTATTTGATTTTAGCCATTCCAACAGGTGTGAGATGTTGATTTGTATAAGTTTTTTTGTATATTTTGGATACTAACCCTTTATCAGATATGTCATTTGCAAGTATCTTTTCCCATTGAGTAGGTTTCCTTTTAGTTTTGTTGACTGTTTCTTTGCTGTGCTTAAGGTTTTTATTTTGATGTAGCCCCAATAGTTTATTTTTGCTTTTGTTTCCCTTGGCTCAGGAGACATATTGAGAAAAATGTTGCTATGGTTAATGCCAAGACTCAAATTCTCTTTTTTTTTTAAGATTGTATTAATTCATTTGACAGAGAAAGAGAGAGAGAGCAAGCACAAATAGGCAGAGCCAAAGGGTGAGGGAATAGTAGGCTCCCTGCTGAGCAGAGAGCCCAATTTGGGGCTTGATCCCAGGACCCTAAGATTATGATCTGAGCCAAAGGCAGATGCTTAACCGACTGAGCCACCTAGGCACCCCACCAGGACTCAAATTCTTAAACTGACTAGACTAGTTGCTAAACAATGAAAACATTTGTAGTTATTTAAGAAGAACTAAAAAATGAAAACATATTTACAAGTGCTTTTATGAAAAATGGAACAGAACAGCTAGCTTGCAGAACCTTTCCCACCACCCCTGTCAGAGACCATAGACAAAGAAGATGGATTTAAAGGAACCA
>NW_023241000.1:0-1319 GCF_002007445.2 Ailuropoda melanoleuca
TTCTTTCTTTCTTCCTTCCTTTTGGCTTTTCAAAAAAATTTCTTTATTGATATATAATTGGCATATAATATCATGTAAGTTTAAGCTGTGTAACATACTGATTTGATACATTTATTTCTTAAAGTCAGCTGTGCTGTGTATCACATAACCTAATCACAGAAATGTAAGCTATCTTACATATTGTGCTGGGTATTATGCCAAGTGTGTAAACTAGGAATGGGGGTGCAGGAAGTCTTGGGGCCATCTTAGAATTCTGCCTACCACAGTTGGTATTAAACAACTCCCCAGCTGAGTGTGAGAACCACTGGACTACACGTATCAAATATTTAATAGCACAAGTTGTTAAGCAACCTTTAAAAACAGTAATTTTTTAAAGGAAATACATCTTCTAGTCATCTAAAACAATCTCACCAATCAGGAGACAGCAGGAAAATTTCTAACTGTGAGTAGCAGAGATTTATTTAGGGCCCCATGTGACTCTCAGAAATATCATCCGAGAGAAGCACTTCCTATGGGATTTGAACTACACCATATCTGAGATCTAGTGTGTCAGTCAGGGTTCCAACCACACACACAGCTCACCCTGGTGGCAAGAGACTCTGGTGACAAGACTAATTACAGAGATGTGGTCTGGGCTAAAGGAGCAATCGGGGGTTGGAGACTAGCAGTAACGGGAGGTCATTACCACCTGTGGAAGGGATTGCTGTCCTTGGAGTCCATGGAGAGCTGGAAGTGTAGAGGAAGCTGTAGACAGGCAGACACGGTCAGAGACCAGGGAGAGAAGCAAGGAGAATCCTCTGACTTTTCTCACCTCCCATCCTGTGATCTCCTGCCCCTAACTTCAGAGGGAGAAGAACCATTACATCTTGAAAATGATATACTTTTTCAGATTGATAAAATATGTTTTGAAAATTAAAAATTGGTATAAATGGGAATTCTTTATGCCTTATAAAATAATTTGCCAGAGGGGTTTCCCATGTAGTAAATTGGGCTTTGCCAATTACGTCACTTATTCATCAGTCCTGGGCACTGGGTTGTCCTTCGTTTTATTGTCAACTTTTTTAGGTCCATATAGACTAGCCAGTGAGGTTGGCACTGGGAGAGGGGGCAGCGAAAGGGAAGTTGAAGATGCATGTTTTCATTTTCAAGACCAATACCATACCTTCCTTTAAATTAGTATAAGCATGAAGTTATCATGCTAAGAGAATGAGTAATTTTACTGATAAATTAAGACATTTCTTGATGATATATCTTTTTTTTTTTTTTAAAGATTTTATTTATTTATTCGACAGAGATAGAGACAGCCAGAGAGAGAGGGA
>NW_023241001.1:0-1319 GCF_002007445.2 Ailuropoda melanoleuca
CTCCTTCCCTCCTTCCCTCCTTCCTTCCAATCCGAATCCCACCCCGGCAGGGAAGAGGCAGGGAGAAGCCTGTGCAAACGAAGTCCCAAGGCCACTGCCCAGGCTGGGACCGAAAGGAGAGCACTGGGGGAAGGAAGGAGGAAGAGAGAAGGGGGGATGCGGATGGAAGACGAGGCCTGAGAGAAAAGCAGCAGCAACTCTTGGAGAGGGTCTGCACTTCCCATCAGGAGTGTGGCTGCGCCCAAGGCCAAGCCGCCCGCCTGGAGACAGCGGGAAGAAGGGACCACAGACCGCCGAGTGACACCAGAACCTGCGCTGGCGGCGAGAAGTAGGCCGCGAGGGAAGAAGGCCCAGTGAGGGAAACAAGGAGCACATGGTCAACAGGTGCAGTGATTTTGGAGTCAAGTGGGATAAGGACTGGTTGAGGTGTAAGGAAATCACCGGTGTCTGGCTGAGGCCAACCTAAGCCGCACTTGGTGGAGCAGAAGGGGAGGGCGAGCTTGAAGGTACCTGGGGCAACGCCAACATTCCCCCTTCTCTCCGCCCTTTTAACAGGTAAAGGTCAAGGACAGAGGTAGGGTTTGGAGGCGGGGCGGCCAGGGTCCCAATCAGGAGGAACAGCGCCGCAGGCTGATCTCTAGCAGCCAATCGGCTTCTAGAGCCCACTTGACTGACAGAGCCATGCGCCAACGCCTGAGCGCAGAGCGGGAGGCCGCGAATCGCAAGGGGGCGGAATTCCAGGGCACTAACCCGGAACCGGTTGGGGACTCGATTCCCATTGTGAGGCCAGACCTGGGGCGGGTCCTCAGCCAGAACGGCTATACCATCCGGACCAATAGATGAGCCGTCTCGGAAGACTGGCAGCCGCAGCAGCCAATAGGTGGCGGCAAGGGGCGGGCGAAGTTAGTGGGCGGGGAATCAATGAGGCATCTTTTTTTCCTAGCCCCCTTAGAGGCGATCGGGCGGAGGTACCGCCGGGGTCGCAGGTGAGCGAGTCTGTCCTTGAGGAGGCGCCAGCTCCGCGGACGGTGGGTGCCCTCGCAGCGGGGAAGGTCCCAGCGGGGGTCAGCGGCAGGTGGCGGTCCCCCCGCGGCCGGCTTTGGCCCTGGATCTGCGTCGTAGCGGGCCCACGACGCTTCTAGAAGTACCAGCCCGCCCAGGGCGGGTGGGAGGGCTGTGGCCGCTGAATCCAGGCTGCAGAAGTTTCCCGCGCACCCAGTCGGGACTCTGCTTTAACATCCAGAAGACTGTCCTTCCAGGTCGCCGTATCTGCCAGCAGGTGTGGCCGCTGCGCTGTGGCCGAGGCGGGCGTGCGCCAC
>NW_023241002.1:0-1319 GCF_002007445.2 Ailuropoda melanoleuca
TCTACTACGTTGGTAAACTATAAAGGACTGATAGGGTAGCGTTGTTTCGTGGGAACTGGGCCGAAACTCAAAATCATTCTGGAGATGAGGCAGTTCCAGGGATTTCAGCTGTGGGATTTTGAAGTCATTCCCTCCTGGGTTCTGCCATTCGTGAACTCATCTGCTCTGTAAATGTAGCCTGCCTTCTCTCCTACCACTGACTGACAGTTTCCCTGGATCCAAGTCCAAATGCTCGGTAGAAAAGAGGCTAGTTGGTTGGTTCAACACTTTCCCCCACACAGTAAGTTTCTGGCCAGTGTCTGGATGCCCACCTGGATGACCACCTTCTGATCCTTGCCCAGTGGTCTGAGTGAAGATCACACTGGCCTCCTATACACTTGTCCCTATTGCCAGGTGACAGTTAAGAACACTTCCTTTGAAGCAGGGTATCAATTAGTCTAGCACTCCAAAATATCTTAGTGTATTTTTTGTATTTACACAACTATATTAATAAGTTTTATACAATGTCATATGCTTTTCAGGCAGAGGAGGTTATGAAATCTGATCCATAAATACACCTTTTAGGAACTATTAGTTCCCTTATTTTATACAAGATTTAATTCATCATTACAAGAGGCACGTAACATGGTGCCTAAAAGCCACTAGAATCAGACTGGGTTCAAATGCCTGTTCTTTCCCTTATTAGCTTTGTTACCCGGGACAACTCACTCCACCTCTATGGTCCTCACTCAGTTTCCTCATTAGTAAAAGGATGATAATAAAGAGAACCTTCACAGAGTTGTTGTGGATTAAATAAAGCAATATGTGTAAAGTACTTTAGAAAATGTCTGGCACATTTAGAGCACTGCCTTCACTGCTGGCTATGATGACAATGATGATAAAAGTGATGATTCTAGCCCCATCCCACGAAGCTGTGGAGAGAAAAAAAGGAAGAAAAAAGAAAAGCCGGTTTCTTGATGCCTTTATGGCAAGCAAGGTGCAGAATGATTTTGTTAGCTTTCTTAAGACCCCATCTCTCATTTCCTCGCCAAGGTCTTGCCTCCATCATAATGGTATTGTTGAAAAACAAGACAAGGATTGCCTCACTTTTTGGTGACTTTAACCCTCTCCCCTTCCTAGTGTGGAGGAATCTCTTTCTAATCTGCTCTCGAGAAGCCTGTTACCACAAATCCTGAGTCTACTGTGGGCTTGGGCCTTTGGAAAGAAAGGCCTGGAAGATTTGCAAAGCACATTTATCATTTTTCCAACCCATTTCCTCGCTGAGGCAATTGAGCAGCAAGCATACTACCTGCTTGAATTTTGTGAAACAGCACAAGGTA
>NW_023241003.1:0-1895 GCF_002007445.2 Ailuropoda melanoleuca
TAATGGTAGCAATATGTGCAGTGGTGTATCAGGAGAAAAGCAAGGTGGCTGGTGTGCTGGAGTAGTGTCAACTAGGGAGATGACCTCTTTCTTTGCCCACTCCTGCTATCCCCATTTCTTCTTTATATAGCATCTGTACTTCTTTGTAGTCTTCTTTCTTTAAATATTTTCCCCTGGATTTATTGAGCTATAGTTGGCATATAATATATAGCAACAATATGTAAGTTTAAGATATACAATGTACTGATTCGATACACTCACATATTGTGAAGTGATTACCACCATAACATGAGCTAACAACTGCCTTGGCTCATATAATTATTCCTTATCTCTTGTGATGAGAACATTGAAGAGTTACTCTTTTAGCAACTTTAATTATGTAATACAGTGTTGTTGAGAATAATTATCATGATGTACATTAGATCCCCAAAATGTTTTCATCTTTTAACTCAAAGTTTGTATCCTTAGACAAACGTCTTCCCATTTCCCCTACCTCAAAGCCCCTGGCAACCATCAATCTGTTTTCTGTTTCTATGAGTTCAGATTTTTGAAATTCTACATATAAGTGATATAGTATTTGTTTGACTTGTTTCACTTAGAGTAACACCCTCAAGGTCCACCTGTGTTGTCACAAATGGCAGGATTTCCTTTTTTCTGATGTCTGAATAATATTCCATTGTATATATGACTGCATCTTTATCCATTCATTTGTAGATGGACATTTAGGTTGTTTCCATATCTTGGCTATAGTGAAAAATGCTGCGTTAAACATGGGAGTACAGGTATCTCTTCTACATGGTGATTTCGTTTTCTTGAGATTTATACCCAGGAGTGAAATTGCCAGATTGCATTATATTTCTATTTTTTTATTTTTTGAGGATCTTTATACTGTTTTTTACAGCAGCTGTATTAGTTTGCATTGCCACCAACAAGNGAGTGAAATTGCCAGATTGCATTATATTTCTATTTTTTTTATTTTTTGAGGATCTTTATACTGTTTTTTACAGCAGCTGTATTAGTTTGCATTGCCACCAACAAGGAACCAGGGCTCCCTTTTCTGTTACATACACACTAACACTTGTTTGTCTTTTTGATGCTAGCCATTCTTTCAGGTGCAAAGTATCTTTTGTGATTTTGATTTGCATTTCCCTGATGATTAGTGATGTCCAGTACCTTTTTATGTACCTATTGGTCATTTGCATGTCTCTTTTAGAACTAAGTCTATACAAATCCTTAGTGCTTTTTAAAATATATATTTATACTTTGCATTAGTTATATGAGTTCCTTATATATTTTGGCTATTAACCCCTTTATCAGATACACAGTTTGTAAACATTTTCTCCCATTCTGTAGGTTGTCTTTTATCTTGTTAACTGTTTCATTGCTGTACAAAAGCTATTACTTTGATACAGGTCCACTTGTTAATTTTTCCTTTTGTTGCCTGTGCTTTTTGCATCAAACCCAAACCCCCAAAATCATTGCTTAGACTATAAGGAAACTTTCCACTATGTTATCTTCTGAGAGTTTTATGGTTTCAGGTCTTATGTTTAAATCTGTCATCTATTTCAAGTTGATTTTTGGGTATGGTGTAAGAGAAGGGTCCATTCAGTCTTTTGCATGCGAATATCTAATTTTTCCAACACCATTTATTGACGAGACTATCTTTTCCCCATTATGTATTCTTAGTTGATCATATATGCATGATTTTATTTCTGGGCCCTGTAGTCTGTTCCAATGGTCTATGTGTCTGTTTTTATTTCAGTACCATACTGTTTTGGTTCCTATAATTTTGTAATATAATTTGGAATCAGAATGTGTGATAACTCCAGTTTTGTTTTTTATTCTCAAGATTGCTTTGGTTATTTGGGGTCCTTTGTGGTTCCATACAAATTTTA
>NW_023241003.1:1900-3579 GCF_002007445.2 Ailuropoda melanoleuca
GAGCCTGATGTGGGGCTCGATCCCGTAACGCCGGGATCACGCCCTGAGCCGAAGGCAGACGCTTAACCGCTGTGCCACCCAGGCGCCCCTCCATACAAATTTTAGGATTATTTTTTCTATTTATGTGCAAAGTGCCACTGGAATTTTGACAGGGATTGCCTTGGACTAGATTGCTTTGAGTAGTATGGACATTTTAACAGTATTCTTAGAACTCATGAACATGGTATATCTTTCCATTTTATTGTGCCCTTTTCAGTTTCTCTCATCAGTGTCTTAAAGTTCTCAGTGTAGAGGTCTTTTATCTCCTTGGTTAAATTTATCCATATGTATTTTATTCTTTTTGATGCTATTGTAAATGGGATTGTTAATTTCTTAATTTCTTTTTTGGATATTTTATTGTTAGTGTATAGAAACACAACTGATTTTTTGTATATTGATTTTATATCTTACAACTTTACTGAATTTATTAGTTCTGCAATTCTACAGTTTTGTAGGATTGTAGCTGTATGGGATTTGAGCTGGGTCATGTTGCTGCTGCTGACTCTGCAGTGAAATCTGGTGTTGGGACTGTCTGCAGGGTTTTGGGCAGGTGTGGATCCTCTCTGATCCTTGGATGGGGAAACTGCCTTTAGAACCATGGTCTATACGGCTGGTGCTGAGACAAGCTTCTGCTTTAGGTTCTACAGCGGGGTCCACAGATGGCATGCTCCTTACCAGATGCAGGGACAGGGTTGCTCTCACAGGGTCCCTGTAAGGGCCCTGCCAAGTCTGTGGGTGAGTACCTAGGCAGACAGGATTAACCTCAAACCACAGCTGAGAGGAACTACAGCCAAATCACAGGGCTAATTCAGTCTTTGCAGTTGGACTGAGGTAAGCCAGCAGGACTCTGGGAATACTGANCTATAGCCAAATCACAGGGCTAATTCAGTCTTTGCAGTTGGACTGAGGTAAGCCAGCAGGACTCTGGGAATACTGATGGGCATGTCTCCTGCCAGTTCCCTGAGCTGCCAGAATGGCTTTCAAACTAGTCGGGCAGAGCTGGAGCCAAATCACAGACTGCTTTCATGGCCATATTCAGGACCATGGCTAAATTCACTTTCTGTATGAGATGTATTTTTGAAGAGCAGTTTAACATAGTCTAAGTACATGATATGTAGACATTGATTGGGCAGTTGTGCTCTTTCCCATGTAATCAGAAAAAAGATTCAGAAATAATTCCTACTCACTTGGAATACACAACAAGGCTATGTTAATCCAGCCACCCACTATGATACTATGGTCCAATAAGACCAGTAGACATTCTGCAGAACTCACACTAGTCCACTATATCAATGACATCATGCTAATTTGATGGGATAAACAAGAAGTGGATAGTTTATTGGAAGCTACAGAGGGTGGAAGAAAACCCTATGAGGATACAGAGTTCCACCATATTAGTAAAATTTATGTTTTTTCTAACATATTGGCATACATAGCATCAATGNTATGTTTTTTCTAACATATTGGCATACATAGCATCAATGCTCTCCCTTAGTGACATCAGCACAGCATCAGGTGGCTGGTATCCTTTGCTGAGAATCTGATTTTTCAGCTTCGTAGAGCCTGATCTCGAAGCTTTTAGGTTTTTAATAATTCCAACTTTTTCCCTTTGTTGCCCCAGAACTAAGAGTGGCATCTGG
>NW_023241004.1:0-1681 GCF_002007445.2 Ailuropoda melanoleuca
GTGGAACTAAAGAAAAAAATCCTACCAAGACAGATGATGGTCTGGCCTGTGCATTTACAAGTTGCAGATGGTGGTGGTCATGCTGCTGGAGGTGGCCAGGAGAGGGGTGGGAGAGTGTCCCTCGAGAATTTGCAACCATGGGTCTGTATCTCAGGTCGGTTTGATATCTGACATTACCTAGTTTGGGAATTCCTGAGGCAAGAAATTAGCACAGGAAATATCCCTAAGTGTGTGGTATCTCTGGGGTGCCCGGGCAACTTACTTCACCTTCTTGATTGATTCTCATTTCTCCCAGTAACNTGCAGTACCTAAAAAGGTATTGAAAGATTATTGTGTTAGCACTCTATACCCCGAAACTCATTAATCTTCAGAACAACCCTGTGCCATGGATACAGTAATCTGTTAATGGTGTGGGGCAACGAGGAGTGGTCATATCTACTCCCAGGATTGGTGTGGGAGTAAGATAAGGAGTAATGAGATAGGTCAACGCTTGTGTGCTTCTACTTTGGAAACTGTGACCATATGCTTTATCCCTTGGGATTTTCTCGATTCATGTAGGACACAGACTCTCAAACTCTTCTCTTCCTCTCTTCCTTGTTGTCCCCAAAGAGAAGAAACATAAGATCCCGTATTGTTTTAAGGATTTTATTATTGATTCTTGTTGAAGGAAGGAAAGAATTTGAGGTGGCCTTAAAAGATGGGTGGAATTTGAATAGGCCGAATGTGGGAAGAGTGTTTCAAGCAGAACAGAAAGTGAGCAAGAATAATACTCTTCAAAGGCCAGTGATGAGTAAACACATCACAACATTAAAACTTGATACTTCCTGGGGCGCCTGGGTGGCACAGCGGTTAAGCATCTGCCTTCGGCTCAGGGCGTGATCCCGGCATTGTGGAATCGAGCCCCACATCAGGCTCTTCCGCTATGAGCCTGCTTCTTCCTCTCCCACTCCCCCTGCTTGTGTTCCCTGTCTCGCTGGCTGTCTCTATCTCTGTCGAATAAAAAAAAAACTTGATAATTCCTAAAAACAAAAAGCAAAAACCAAAAGAGAACAAAAAATCCTTGATAATTCTTTGATATCCGTCAGTGTCCCATCTCCTCCCAGAAGCCTTCCTTGTTGGCATCCTTCAAGATACTCTGTCCTTCCCATGTTTCTTATTGTCTCCAAAAGAAGCTTGGCATGGTGCTATATTCAGCTTGGAAGAACAGTATATATCACAGTATATTTAAAATACATTTTTAAAATGTAGTCTTTTCTTCCCTCTGACTTTGCCCTGCCTGAAGATCAGAAAACTTCTGGAAAACACCCTTCTCCTAGTCTAAGGAAGCTAGAAGGTGCTCAATACATCATTAGATTTGGGATTGCTTTGTCAAAGTCACAGTCAAAGTATACCAGACGATTCAGCTTCCCAAAGCAAACGTACTAATGGAATTTGTATGCTATTGCTTTGCGTAGACAAAGCTTTCTGCTTAAGTGTTTAAATAAATATTTTGAAGATATTTTCAGAACCTTGAAAAGTGAAGATTGGTCTTCACATTCATTCCTAAAAATTGCGGGAAGCATTACAAATTCAAGAAAAGATGGATTATTTTGACTGAATTATCTGAGGTTTTGTATATTAAAAGTTCTTTGTTTATAAAATGAGTTTAGCACTGTTTAAAAATACTTTCACCTGATTCTTT
>NW_023241004.1:1752-1891 GCF_002007445.2 Ailuropoda melanoleuca
AAAATTAATGTGCGCTCCAGTGAGAATTCTTTTTACTTAACCCTGTGGTGACTTTATGTGGAAACAAGTATGTTATAACAACTTAGGAAATTCTTTCCCAACTATCCTCTCCACTTACTCACCTCTATGAGTGTGGAAA
>NW_023241005.1:0-1319 GCF_002007445.2 Ailuropoda melanoleuca
AATAGTTCTGATGGTTAAGGTTACACATATCTACTTGTTTCTATTTTATGTTCAGTTAAATCCCTGGCTGTTTTTATCAGCTTGCCCAGATTTGGACCAGAAGGGAAAGAAGGAGGAATGAGGCTTAAAAGCTGTCAATAGTCAATCAAAAATGGGATCAGGATGGGGTGCCTGGGTGGCTCAGCTGGTTAAGCTTCTGACTCTTGGTTTTGGCTCAGGTCATGATTTCAGGATCATGGGATCAAGCCCCGTGTCAGGCTTGGTGATCAGCGTGGAGTCTGCTTAAGTTTCTCTCCCCCTCTCCCCCTACCCTGCCCTGCCCCACTTGCACTAAATAAATAAATAAATAAATAAATAAATAAAATATGGTATCAGATTCATTCTTACACACTGCCAACCCCCATACACCACCCCTCTCCCCATCTGGGCCCCCCCAAACACACAGAAATACCAAGCTCTTTGCTTACTCTCCAGTGGGACAAAGTGTTAGGAAATTTATTTTCAATCCCCAGGTCTCATCTAGTCCTTATTCCCAATGTCCAGCTAACTATGGACTGGCTGGTCTGGGGCCCAAACTTGCAGGATTCTACCTCCCTCCCTTCTCCTATACTCCCTTTCTTTCCCCTCTCATCATCAGAGAACAGAGACACACACATCTCCTTTTTGCAACTGGTTGGTGTTTTATTCATCAACACCCCCGTACTTTATTTGGTCTCCACACATGTGACCATTCAGGTAAGATCTGATCTCTCCCTGAGCAGCCCGCTCTCCTGCACTTCTTCGGGAGAGATAACAGCTACTTCAAGATCTCTGACCCCTGGTACGAATTGCTTGAAGTAGGAGAAAGGCTTTCTTGATCCGTCTCTGGCTTGTTTTCATTCTTTCTTTTACCCTGCCTGTAGTACCAGACTAGTATCGTTGACGTTTTCCTCTTACGCTTTTCCGCATTCTGTTGAAGGGCTGATTTAACCTTCTTTAGTATCTTCCTCCCCTAGTAGGAAAACAGAGTGAGCCCAGAAAGACATTGGTTTTGGGGAAGAGGATGGAAATAGATGGGAAGAGGGACTTTAAAAGAATAGGTACAGACTAAGGAGGGGTTTTGTGCCAGATAAGGGCAGGACAGGGGTCTTGGATGGGGGATTGATGGAGAAGAGGAAGAGGTGCATGAGTAGGGTAATCTGACCTTCTCACTTTCTTTGCCCTCGGATTGACAAGGGGTACTCTCGCTCTCGACGACAGCAGGGACTTCTGTTTCTGCATCTGCATCTAGGTCAGACCCCTCCACTTCGTCAGTAACCTCTGCCATGTTGTAGCAACAG
>NW_023241006.1:0-1319 GCF_002007445.2 Ailuropoda melanoleuca
TCCCATAACGCCAGGATCACGCCCTGAGCTGAAGGCAGACGCTTAACCGCTGTGCCACCCAGGTGCCCCTTCCCTCTTCCCTCTTGACCACAGTTGGGGGTGAGGGGGTGCTCAGATATTGGGAAGGGGCACGGGGCTTCCTTCAAGGCTAAGCTAGTAGCAGAAGGCCATGTTGCAGTGTAAATACAACGTGGGTGATCAGAGATGTTCCTTTAGTGCAGGGAGTTCCTAATAAGATCTGAAAGTCATGCGTGAGTGTACGCGTGTCAGCAGGCTTCATCTGGTGAGCTCACCTGGAGAACACACGATGTGGGGGGGAGACGAGCGTGGAGGGAAAGGAAGTCACATTGTATCTGCATGTGGAGGAAGACGGGGACGCACTTGCTGTCCTTCTCACAGAGAGGCCGCCCTGGCCATCTCAGCTGAAATTGCCAGGCCAACCACACTTTATTTTTCTACGTGGCACTTGCCACGGCCTGACATGATTCACATTCACTTGCTTACGTTTATTATCTATTTCTTCCTCCAAAATGCAAGACCCACGGGGCAAGTCTGTGTCTTGTTGGCCCAGGTGTCCCCAGCACCTAGCACAGGCCTGGTCCCTGAATCCTTGTTCGATGAATGAATGTCTGCTCCCCCTCGTCCTCCCGCAGCTGGAAGAGGTAAAGTGAGCAGGTGGCTGAGAGGCCCAGGCCATAGTGGACACTGCGGAGATTTCCAAGACACAGGAGGACATGGGGACTGGTGAGCTGGTGAGAAGGACTACCTCTGGAGACAGAGTGGGCAGCAAGGGCTTCAAAGCAAAGGAGAATGTATAGGAGAGGGAGGGCTTTGAGTGGCCCCTGGTCTCCTGGCTGTGGGTGAGGTTCCAGCCCTGGGGAGAGTGAATGTGCCTCAGACTAAAGGGACACGGCCAACTTCCTTGCCTGCCCCACTCAGCATGGTTTGGGTTCCTTTGCTGAAGTAAAGTGATGATGGGCCTTCCTCTAATGCGCTAATGCTTGTGGGTGTTTGCACAGTGCCAGACAGGTGTCACCTCCCATCTCCACATGCTGCCTCCACCAGCCTGCATGGCAGGCCCATGAGATGCTTCCAGCATGGGCAAGAGGGAGGCCAAAGACACATTAAGATCACTTAATTCCCTTGGCCATTGTATCTCCTTCCTCCTGAAGAGCTAAAGATTGCCCCCAGTGGTCCAGGATGGTGGCCTGGTGCTGGGGTGACATTTTGGCGGCCCTTCATCCATGCACCCTTGTGCACAAGGCCCAGCAGCTCCACAACCAAGGCCTCCCTTAGAGCTGCAACAGAGGCGCCCCCCC
>NW_023241007.1:0-1319 GCF_002007445.2 Ailuropoda melanoleuca
TTCTGTAGATTCAGATGTGGTATCTTTGGGGGCTGTTTCATCCTACCACCTATGGGAATAGGGAAGTGAAATAAGACACGACAAGTTATGAAACCAGCTATCACTGAGGGTGACATTAGGCTTTCAATGGGGAGACTCTGGAACCCAGTCTAGAGCACAGCCCTCAGAGTTATCCATCCAAGGAGCAGGTATTTACACACCAGTAAGTGATAGTCACTGGTTGAAGATTGCTTCTGGGCGGGCTTCAATTTCCTGTTACTCCTGGCCTATCACACAGGTGGCAAAGAAGACCCCAGTGGCAAAAGGAGGGACTCAGGCAAAGAAATGCAGGTTTTGTCCCCAAGTGGTAAGTGTGAGGGATGTGTAGGCACCAAGGACAACTGCTCTAGCTCTCTTTTAAATAGCTTCATGGCTCTTTGCTACCTCTCACAGGCCAGATTTTGTTGCGTAGCCATGCCTAGCTGCAGGGGAGACTGGCCAACGTAGTCGTGTTTTTAGCTGGACACATTTCCACTCTGAGTAACACTGGAGATCTGTTATGGAAGAAAGGAAGGGTGGATGTTGGGTAGACACCTAGCCAAGGAAGAGATAAGAATGGATTCAGACAAGTGCTGAGGATGACTCAGACCAAGGTTTTATCACCGGATAGGGTGAGAAGTGATCAGAATTTAGGATATAATGGAGGCAGTGCCAGTAGACCTGGTGTTCTGGGGTTTGAGGAAACACAATCTCAGATTGTGAGAGTTGTTGTTTTGTTTTGTTTTAAGGTTTTATTTATTTGACACAGAGAGAGAGAGCACAGCAGGGGGACCAGCAGAGAGAGAGGGAGAAGGAGGTTCACCTGTCAGGGAGCCCAATGTGGGGCTCGATCCCAGGACTCTGAGCCGAAGGCAGATGCCCAATGCCTGAGCCGCTCAGGCGCCCAGATCATGAGGGTTTTAATCTTGAGCAACTGTAGCGGTGTTGCCAATCAGAGAGATAGGGTGGACTGGAGTGGGAGCAGGTCCGTGGTGCAGGGAGTCAAGTACTGTTTTGAATATGAAAAGTTTCAGATGCCTGTAGACATCCTGTTGGAATGTTGATGTTGAATCGTTGTTGGATATAGAAGTCTGGAGCTCAGAACTCAGGCTGCAGAGAGAGATTTGGAAGTTCTAAGAACAAGCGGGCATTACAGGGTTCATTTCCAACATCCAGGAAACTGTATTTTCTGTTTTCTTAATATTGGAAAAACAGATTTTATCAATGTTTACCTAATTCTTTACTTTTAGGATCCAGTGAAATAGTTGGCTCTAGTTTTAAATAGAAAAAGTGTTAAATGG
>NW_023241008.1:0-1319 GCF_002007445.2 Ailuropoda melanoleuca
TTGTTCTAAAGTTCCGGCTCCTAAACTTACCTCCATCTGAAACTCTGGTAAATGATGTGGGGAACAGCCCCCAGAAAAATGGCCATGCCCACACAGACAGAGAAGACTGCATCTGGTTTCAGGATGTCACTGGCCCCTCCCCCACACCTCCCTAGTTCTTTGAACCTCAGATTAGGCACAGTTAGATGGAATTGAGGCCTTATCATCTCTTCTGTCTCAGGCACTGCTGTGTTCATGTTTCAGGGATAACCGTTTTACTCTCTCTCACTGTCTTCATGTTGCTGGTGGCTGAAATCATGCCTGCGACATCCGACTCAGTGCCCTTGATAGGTAAGCAAGTATCGGGCCCTGGAGAGCCACATGGCCCCAGGAGTGCCTTCCTGTAACTGTTCAAGTGACCAATGGCCTCTGCTCACCTGGGCACCTGTAAGGGGGGTGTGGGGAGTCCAGCATTGTGGTTTGGCTTGAAGGGGCAGAAGTGCACCCTTTCTCCCATCATCCTCCCCCTCACACTTGTTATGCAGCCAGAGATTTTACCATTAGAGATTTGTTACTTTAGCTTTGAGTCATTGTTCTTCCACAAATCCTTTGTCAAAATGGGAGGAGCTCATGTTTTAACTCTTGGCCATTGTTTCCTGAGATACCTCAATGTCTCTGGATAAAGTTAAAGTTTGTGAGGAAATATAAACAGGACAAATATGTTTTGGCCAAGACAGATGTAAGGCATGACCTTCTGCCCAGGGCAGGATGACAGGAGATAGCATCGCTTGTGGTTGTGCCCCTCCCTGGATTGGAGTAAGCAGGAATGTGCAAAGGGGTGCTCAGCGGTCCAGCAGTTGGGATCCAGTACTCTGGCCCCCGTGGGGGTACTCAGCGGTCTAGCGGTCAGGGTCTGGTACTCTTGCCACCACACCCAGGGCTCTGTTCCTGGTCAGGGAACCAAACCTCCAAGCCAGTTTCAGAAATGGGGAGCAACAGTCTGATAGTGGATATTAGATTTAATATGAGAATCACTCCTCCAGTTTGGTAATGGAGTTCAGAAAGAGGAATGGAGTCTATGATTATTCCTGTTGGCACAGGCCACCAGAGGGCCACCCTATGTGGTTAACAGGGGAGGGTAGGAGTAGGGGAGCCTATTTCTCTTATACAGATACTCCCAGGCTTCACAAGCTAAGAAGCCACAGTTCTTCTTTGTTCCCTCAATGTGTAATATTTTGGCCAGAGACAGAGTGTTGGTATGAAAAGCCTTTGTGGGTATTCCTAGTTCTCTCACCACCATCCAGAGGGCGAGGAACCATGTTTCAGCTTGATGGTCTGAC
>NW_023241009.1:0-1320 GCF_002007445.2 Ailuropoda melanoleuca
AAAATAAAATAAAATATAGAATACAAGAGGTCAGCATTTCACAATCTAAGAATCACACTCTATGATAAAGACCAAAGCCCTAACTTATTATTACTGTGATAAACTTTTCTGCACTATAAATGCATAAAATGCTATCACTCATAAAAATTACATTGAGAAATATGATTGACATTCTTTTGGGCTACTTCTTGTGGATGAATATTTGAAAGAATTTGGTCAAATCCAAAATAAATGCAAAAAAAGCTATATTTAACTATCATATTAAACTCATTTCAGGGGCAAAATCCCCTGAGATCAATCTACCTTTTACTAACTTTCCAGGGAACAAAGTCCATTAAACGATATCTAACCTAAATACACCAACCCATCAAATATAATAAATTAGAGGTTCAAATGGATCTTCATTTTCTAAAAAAATACAAAATACCTCAAAGCCCCCCTTGAACCAATATTCATCGCAAAGGCAAGATAATTTGCTCTGTGCATGGAGAAACTTGATAATGTCTCAACATTGCCCAAATGTCTGAGACATATGCTACCCATCAGATCCCCCAAAAAATGTATAAATGCATCTGTTTTTACTCAGAGCCCCCTTTTACATCTTTATGAAGTGAGCAAAACTGAAAAGTCACAAGGAATAAAAAGACCGTTGTAACACACACAGTACTAATCGCTTAATCCTCTTACTAGTGCCCAGGCTGTCAGCGCCAAGGACAGTAATACCAATGCTAATACATGTGGTCTGCGGGAGCTGTCACTGCCGCCCATGTCCCCGAGGTCTATGTGTCAATACCAGAGGGATTAGAGAGAGACAAAGTATGTAACTGAGTAACGTTTGTGTCCAACATGGATACAGTTTCCCTGTTTGTCTGTGAGGGCTGATGGAGCTGGGAGGACAGGGATGACGCCAGCTGAGCTCTCCGCAGGCAGATATGGTGGAATTCCTATTCCAACACAGAGTTATAGGCCCAAGAGTCTAGAAAGAACAATGCAGCAGACCCGATCTCCAAAACAGCAGGGCCCGCTTAGCTCATACTTCACCAGAGAAGTTTCCCTACAGGCGAAATCTAACAGGAGAAAGTGTTGGCTTTTGAAACATCTGGGTGCTTAGAAACCAAAACTCAAAGACCTGTTGCTGTTGGATCCAGAGCCACCCCATGGCCGGCCTCCCCCCTTCCCCCCTCTCCATCTGTATGCAGAGCAGCAGGAAGAACAACTGCTCGGGAGACTTAGTGAGACTCAGGTAAGCAAAAGAAGCAAATGGCCCTGGTGTGGTTCCTGCACCTCCTGGAGATGGCCTGCAAGGTGAGGAGACAGAAC